>NC_141781.1:22862606-23162606 GCF_054643075.1 Acanthaster planci
GACGGAGGATGTAACCATATGGTGTGTCGTAACCAAAACTGTAAGGTAAGAAGTAGAAAAGACTGAAGATGGCAAGACAGGAAAGGTTTGAGGCTTTGTGAGTTGATCTGCAATCATCTCTGAATATGTTGCCATCTTTTATTCCTTCCAGGCTGATTTCTGTTGGGTTTGTCTTGGTCCCTGGGAGCCACATGGGTCATCATGGTAATGTTGACGCACATTTAGTTTAATAAAAGTCATAGTGC
The DNA here is from genome assembly GCF_054643075.1 of Acanthaster planci. Taxonomy (NCBI): domain Eukaryota; kingdom Metazoa; phylum Echinodermata; class Asteroidea; order Valvatida; family Acanthasteridae; genus Acanthaster; species Acanthaster planci. The sequence goes on from NC_141781.1 coordinate 22,862,852, forward strand.
TTGTGTAGGTGGTTGTAGTTGTAGGTATGTAGTTATTTTATTGAAATAGTAAAAGAGTATAGGCATAGTATTAAATGTGTAGTTGAATATATAGTAGAATTGGCTGCAATCATTGTACTTTACTAATACAAAGATATTTATGGTATCGTGGAAAACATTAGAAATAGTTTCATAGTATTTAAACTATTAACCACTTAAGTAGGAATAGAATGAAGAGTATTCAGTGAGATTTAAGCTTTGCATGGTGGAAGTTACATTAGCTGTAGGCTGGCAGGCACACTTTTCAGAAGAGGGGTGGTTCTGAGAAGTAGAACCACACCTCTTAAGAGATACGGTAGTTTCCATGGTGTACCCGCCAACCTACAGCTCAAAGTGCTTTCAAGTGGAGAAGCTTGATGAAGGTAGTATTGAAAGACGACAGTGTTAGTATAGCACACATCAAAACTTGCAAACATACATGTATTCATAAAAAGACCAAGCATTGGTATTAGAAATGTTAGCAAAAACTCAATAAAGTCACATATGTAATTCACAGTGATAAGACCAAGAATTGATAAAACAACTGCTTATTATTGCTTACTATTGGCAGGTACAACTGTAACAGATATGATGAGGAGGATGCTAAAAAAGCAAGGGACGCTCAAGCGGTAAGGATTTATCACCCATCTGATGCTTCACCCATTCTCAGAGATTCTGCCATCTACATGTACATGTATGCAGATACTAAACGTGATCGGTTGAAACAAGCTTTACAATCACAAAGCTGTTCAGAAGATGGATGTCTTACTTCTTTTGTTTTCCTTGTACAGAGGTCAAGGCAGGCCTTGGAACGATACTTATTCTATTGTAATCGTTATATGAACCACATGCAGAGTTTACGCTTTGAGAACAAGGTGAGTTGTAGCCACTGCTACAAGAAATGCGTCTTGCTTAGAGGCATAGGCTACGTGTACACAATCATTGTCTAGAGAATTTCCTCTAGTATAGTACATGCTTCATGCAGAATCATTGAGGGCGCTGTTTGGTTCTCCAGCGGGCCAGAACTTCTCTGTGCACAAACTGACAGTACTATTTTCAAGTCAACGTTTTTATACCAAGAACTGACAAAATTTCGGAAGCATTTAAATAAGAGTTTTTTGGGCTCTTCGGAAGTGCTTTGGGGAGAAAGTGCTTTTTAATTTTTATGAAACTTAATTTATGCTGTGACAACCGTTGAAAGAGGTGAAAAAAATTTTGGAATAATGGTCACTGTTGACTTCATGTTTGTGTTCGGTTTTGCAGCTGTACTCTCAAATTATGAAGAAGATGGAAGACATGCAGCAGCATAACATGTCTTGGATTGAGGTACAATTCCTCAAGAAGGCCGTAGATGTTCTCTGCCAGTGCCGATCTACCCTTATGTATACATATGTATTCGCCTTCTATCTCAAGAAGAACAACCAGTCACTCATTTTTGAGGTACAGTTTTTTTCGGGAACAGGTGCTCATATTTTTCTCTAGGTTTGCCTGGGTTCCTTTTTCTGTATTGATACTTGTACCTAGGCCTATTCAAAATTCAATCAACCGTGTCCTAAAGTTTGTTCCTAGATTTGGGTGCAGCTTGAGTACAAAATTTGGATAGAGTAACCTTTTTGGCAAAGTCCCACAGATATGGTACAAATGAGTCAACTGAAAGAATACATTTAGAGTCAGATGCAACGTCACACATTTTTGCTGTTGGTTTATCGCAATCCTGGGTTTTCCACTGTTTTGTTGATGCTGTTTGGATTTCAGGAAAATCAGAAAGATTTAGAGAATGCAACTGAGACGCTGTCTGAGTATCTGGAAAGAGACATTAGCAGTGACTCATTGGCTGATATCAAACAGAAGGTACAAGATAAAACAAGGTATGTACACCCACCAGAGAGGACTGGTGCACTGTCACTTGAAGGGCTAATAAAAGAAGTCTGTATTGCAACTATGTCTGCACAGTTACTGATCAGTCAGATTGTTATCGAACGTGCTGTTACATCAAATCCATCTTTTCATTGCATTTTCTCTCAACTTTTTTTACCCAGTGCAATGAAATCTTGGCTTTTCATTCTTTATATCAAGATACTGTTTTTGTTGATGTGATTTGATACAGGTACTGTGAAAGTAGACGCAAGGTCCTACTAGAACATGTCCATGAAGGCTATGAAAAGGATCTTTGGGAATACTATGAGTAGTCAGCCTACACAAAGCTCTTCCAACATCTACCAAACCCTCCCTCCCCCTTTTGGTTAACCCTAGTGACTGTACTTACCCCTTGCCACTGGGACACAATTGAGTGACAGGTGAAACTTGTTCTTACTAGAGTTATATCAAGTGAATCTCACAAATGATGGAATGGGACTACTGCAATTGAAAATGGCTGTAAATTAACCATATCATCACTGTCGTTTATTGAATTGTCAGGTCTGTGTCAAATTTATAAGAGACATAGTGCAGTTGTGGATCACTGCCTTTATTGCAAATCAAAAATTGCAAGGTGGAAGGTTATGTTTGATGGAGATGTTGGTAAACACCTTGCAGATGGATTCCATTTAAAAATGGATCCTTGGAAAGTCAAAGACAAAGAGCAACATAGACCAAAGTGAAAGAGAGTTGCAGAGACTATACCGTTGCTGTTATTGATCCGTGTTGGTTAACTGTCTCGATTATGATCAAGACAAGACTGGGTTACACACTGTGGTTTCTTAGATAGCTTTCTACCATAATATGAAACACGAGTTATGTTGCACCTGCTCTGTATGTGGAACCTTCCTTGTAGAAGGAACTTATACACTGAGTTATGATTCTGCACTGAAAAGAATATTGGAAATTGATGGCAGCGTTTTTCCAGATAGCATTGAACCAACTTGAAAGTGATGGGAAACTGGGAACACACTACTCTCAAAATAGAAATGACATCAACATATATCAAGGTTTCATTTGGAAATCATGATGTTTTATCTTTCAAGGTTCCCACTGTCTCTCATTCTGTAAAAATTAGAAAAAGCTGTTCACTGTGGGATGAGTAAATGCTCTCACTACAAAGTATTAACAGTTTTGATACCCACCTCACAATATACATGTAAATGATACGAGAATGAATCCATGTATGTACCGTGTCGATGAGAAAAGACAATGGTTTACTCTTAATTGCAGTTAAATGATTTGAAAATTGTTGAATCATTCTTAATAAATTTCAGCCTTTGGAATTATAGCTACTGCACTTTACTTGTCGCTGCATATTAGCCTCTCTGGGTGTTTTTTTTTGAGTTGTTCATTTTTCTTCTTTACTTTTCTGTCACATTAAGCAAATTCCTTTAATAACAACTAACATGACATGTAAAGCGTCCTGTTGCAAGAAAAGGAGCAATTACCATCTTCATTATCCTTGCTATTAAAAAACTTAGCGTGAGATGATTGTTCTGTTTTGATGTTTTTCCTCGGTGAACCAGTTTTCCTGTGGTTTCTATTGATGTCTCGAGCTCTAACAGTGTGACATCAGTCCGAGTCTTGGGTTGTGTGATGACTTACTATCACATGGCGAAGCACGTGATGTTCGAATCACGTGATACTGGTGGAAATTTGTAAGCACTGTTTTCACAGTAATGTCCCTCTTCTCTGGAATGCGACGAACAGTTGGTGTATCTTTTTTGTGAATGCTAACAGATTTTGTTGGCAATGTGATGAGTGATTTAAGACAAAACATGAAGACATGTATGTAAAAATTGGAAGAACATGCAGTTGACAAAACAAAAACACAAAAATATACAAATCCTGCGCAGCTAGTGCTGCCTTGTACTTCAGCTCACTTCCCTGATCAAGGAATCTCTGCCATGGCTGCTTGAATCTAGCGATTTTAGTGATTTCTTGCTTAACTTTTTGTAATTTTGTAATAAGTATGGGGTATGCTGTCAAAGCTATAAAGAAATATTGATGTGAAGCCAACATGTGAGCATTGATTTTGGAGGAATGGGATGGTGAGGGAATGGAAAATACCGTTTAGATTGTTGTAAGGAAAATTGCATCAGTGAAAAGGAGATGCTTTATCAGAGGGTGATTGCCACTTCCAACGTATAAACCAAACCGACACTGAGCAAAAACCAACAGCAGAGGATAAAGTAAGCTGATCCCAACGTAATCAACAATGCACTTGTCAGCAAAGAGCGTGTTGTTCCCAGATTTCAACATGACAAACCTTGGGGATGACACAAAAACCAGGTCATTCAGCTTTTTTAAATCTTACATTCAACTAAATTAATTGGGGGGTAATCGAGATAAATGTCCCAGTGTTCCCAAACCGCCAAGCCAGCGATAGAGTTGAAGATGCACCAATAGAAATCATGCCCTCCTGGCATTGACAAGTACATGCACACGTACATGTATTATGGAGCGGGGACCTGCAGTTTCTTTTTTGGTATTGCTATGGCAGGAAGTTTCTAATTAGGACCACAGACTTTGTGTTCTCTCTTGGTAGAAGGGAATTTGTTTGTCGAATTTATAATCAAACAGTTGTCACAGCGTAGAAGGGAATTTGTTTATCGAGTTTGACAAGTTCATAAACTTCCCGTCGTGCGCTATTCTGCCTCCCAAACTGCAGTTGAATTAAAGATTTCTCACAAGTAATAAATTGATCAACTCCTTATTGATCCGATTTGATGAAGTTTTTTTTTACATGTAGATGTCTGAAATAACTTTTGTAATTTTTTTTTATCATTTGATGTGGCCTGGTTTGTTTTACAGTTATTGTAAAGTTAACATTTTCAGCTGTGGCATTGTTTGATTAATACGCATTCTTGAAGAACACGATTACATGTCCCAGGTCATAAGCTAATGCCGCGGTGTGAAGGGTATCTCATCTTTACTCCAATAAACTGGTTAGTTTTAATACATACTCGCTTATTCTACATGTTATTCAATAAAAAAGACAGCAGTGACGGAGTAGAACACTTAAGCTGACATTTGTGTTGTGAATACGGATTTCTGCCCCCACATAATTTATAATGAGACTGTTGATCTTAATTCTTCCAGTGGCAGTTAAACTTCGTTGCACCTACTCTCACATACATGTACATGTATGCCATCCATATTCTCCTGTGTCGCCTGGTGTCATTCCAAACTTTTGGGGCATCGAATTCCACTGGTTCTGAGTTTTCACTCCCACCAATTCCACTTCCCTCCGTCTATTTTGAGACTGAAATCACTTGCCAACAAGTCTCGTCAGTTAAGTTTTGTAGTACCGAAACGCTGGAAATGAATCATTTTTGTTGGTTAATGCACAGACGTTAATTTGCGGAGCCAAGTGGCATTAACGATTAAACTGACTCACAGTCTGAAAACATCCACCTACGCTCAATAATCTTTGTGTTATGTGTGAATCCAGTCATTGAGCCGACATGCCAAAAAATAATCCGCGAGTGGACACAGAGAATAAAGTTAAAGAAAACGTAATCGTTAAAGTAATCGTATGGATCATATCCTACTAATTTTGTCTATTACTTAATTGAAAGCGGAATATTTGGGTCAAACCTGAGCTTGCATGGTTGACCGACAAGTATGCAGTCAAATCTCTCTTTCACATCCGCCCAGCAGGATACGGTTTCGAGGTCATGTAGCACGTGACCTGTCCACCTTTTCCGTCCCGATTTTGGTCAACAGAAAAAAATTGAAGCAGTGCACCATGAGACTGCAATTAATTTGATACAGTCATTGTTCACTAGGATTGGTAAAATGTGTTGCGTCAGTTCCAGGCGAAAAAACTTCAAAATGTTATCTTTTGACTGTTTTTTACTGTGACACAATTTCGTTGGGACGTGAATCTATCGACAGGCTAGAACTTTCAGTCAGTTGTTATACATAGTATCGTTCGGTTATTGGTGAAGTCAGTGTGTAGTAGCCTACGTGCACTTTGAGGATAAATCTTTGCCGTGCAAAATTTAGTTATGTCGTGAAGTTGACACTTTGCGTTTCTTATTTTTGTACAAGAGATTGACAACATGCGATTTTGTCTGGAGTTTATGGTAATGAGTGTAAATTGATTCCTGGCGTATCAACACAGGAATTTTCTCCCAAAATCGAATTCTATACAACTAAAATTAAAAACTGGCTGATTAAAATGGCCTGTTGTTGTGTACTGGAGTAGCAACGACAGAGTGAGAACGTCAGAGGCATTTTTATGCACGCTTACACTGTTCGAGCTTCGGAATTAGATTTGGGATAGGCCGCATAGTTAGTTCAATGCAAACCTAATTTTAAGCCCGAACTGGTCCTGTTTTCTTTTTATTAGAGTCTTGAACAGTGCTTGGGATGCAATCAACTTTGTATTTGGAATCCTCATGTTTGTACTTGAAGAGAGTAAGGAAATGAAGAGGGAAATGGTACAACTTGCTCGACGGTACTTGTAATTATGATGTGCTGGACCGTGTTAGGAGTAACCACCGTTCCAGGGTTTTATTTTGCAGAAAGGGTTTACATCGTGTTCAGTTCTAGGGGGGCTAGAGGGCTTCCCCCAACTTTTGTCTAGCCCCCCCCCCAAAAAAAATGAAAAGCAGTATCGCTAGAGAAAGTTACAGGTTACGTCACGTGCGAAGGGTCTACCCCCCCGCCCAAAAAGATATGGATAGTTTACAAGCTTATGCAAACCAGACGGCTGTAGAACCGCGTCAGGTTTGCGTAAGCTTGTAAACTATGTAAAGACGAAAAATCACGAGTTTCTGATGAGAATATTTTTCCCATTCAGTATTCTTTCCTGATCAAAATAGCACAGGTTAATTTCGGATTATAAAACTAATTGGAACTTCCTATTAATCATTAAGATAGAACAGTAATGTTGTTTATCACCTACGTTTATAATAATATCAACCACGCCCATAAGTAACCTTATAGGCTTCCTGTATTTCTTTTACCGTTCTTGAACCGTCAAACTGTCAACTGATTGTCACTCTGCAAATTACAACCAAAATTTGTTTCATTTCCAAGTTGAGAATAAGTTTAATTTCTCTATTGTTTTGGTTGTTAGATGCACAGCACGTAGTTCATGCAGTTTAACAAGGGCAAGACCCGTAACGGATTGTTTTACGGTAGCCAGAGACACCGGGAAATATACCGCTTCAATTCAAACCAACGTCCAACACCTATAGCTTGCCTGCTCCACCCCAAGGAGTTTTTCCTCCGTTTTTCATCGTGCATTTTGGCCTTAAGTGATTCACTAGTTGGATTTATTTTTGAAATTTCTCGCGATCGTTCAATCGGTGTTTGGCCCATACCTTGTAAATAATATAATAAATTATGCGCATGGGTCGTGGAATCAATGTTAAAGTTACGAGAAAACGTTCGACTTTCCCGGTTTGTGTCCACATCTGCTGACTCAAGTTGGATTGAAACCGAGTCCAAAATAAAGTCTGCTTTTGAGTTTAAACACAGAATCAGTCGTAATTTTACAGGGAGTTCTGCCCGCAGTACATTAGATCAATTAAAATTAATGATGTGTTTTGTTGGCTGTAGTCATAAACTATTCTTGCTTTGGTTTTGTTGTCGGTAGTCCCGCTAAAAACTCCCGTCTTTCTATTTACCCTGTCAGTAGCAAGTGAATACAACTTCATCGAAATAAAATGCACAAGGTTCTGTGAAAAACAACTTTGTAAGGCCTAATATTTTGTAAACACAGTACATGTAAACATCACTATCAACATTTTAGTTCCTCTTTTCAACATCTGTAAAAAGTGATGGATTTGGAATGTATGTTACAGTCGCTCTCAGACATCACTCACCAATGTCTATTTGTATATAAAGAAAGCGCTTTTAGAGGCACTTAATAATTATGTTGCTTAGTTATATCAGGAATAAAAAGCCTCCATATCAAACACTGACAAAGTGATTGTGAGTAAGTAGGTTTGAAGACGCACCTAAACATCAAAAGCAGAGACCCGAAACTCTTATTCTGGATAGAAATTGTCACTGTTAAATTTTAGTCGGAAATACCAACCTCAATGAGAAGGTTAAACTACTACTGTTCATGGGAGTCGATTTAATCAGTTTCGGTGGTCCTCATTTGAGCTTTGCATAGACTGTGTGACTTTTCTTGGAATGCAGCCTTCCATTTCTTTCCAACTCCAACTCGGCGTAAGTAAGTCCTTCGGCATTGAATTCCCTAGGGTCGGGTTCCTGCCCAATCGCTAGTGCTCCTTGGTTGATATAGGTTGGTTCCCGCCCCTGAATACAACTCCCAATCCCCAAATCCACTTTGTCTTCGACAGGGACTTTGTCGTAAAGTGGATCGCTGTCCCTGGATATCTTCTTGTCCACTTTAGCGTAGCACGCGGAGTGTTTGGTTCCGTTCTGTGACGGACCAGCAGCCTGGGGCCAGGGGGACACTGCTGCTACGGGACGATGGTTATCATGGGTCTGATACTCGATGCGATGGTTGTTCTCTGGGTCGTCGATGACACGACTTCCTCCGATAACTGTCTCGTAGGCAACATTGACGAGGTGCATGGATGTGTCACGTCGAATCGAGCTCTTCCTGGCTCGCAATCTCTTCCGTAACACGAGAAGAGCTGCGATGATCAGTACAAAGAGCGTGCTAGCAGCTGCACCAATACCGATAATGGTGTTCTTGTGAAGACTTACCATCGGTAGACTATCGCTTGGTTGAGGTGATGCTGGCGTCGACTTTGGACCGGTGGCACCTTTGTTACTAATTTCTGTCGTTGTTGGTTCTGTGTCCTTGGCTTCAGTCGCTATGAGAGTTGTTGTAAGCACATCATTGGCCATGGTCGGTATGAGAGTTGTTGGTGGTGCTTCTGTGTCTGCCGCAGTTGTCTTGGGGCTTAGTGTTGTTGGCTGTACTAGTCTGAGAACCGCACTCGCCGTTCCTTCTAACCCACGCAGGGTTCTTACCTCGCATGTAATCTCCAAAGCGTCGTCGCCAGCCTCTACAGCAAGTAAATGGAATATCCTGTTGCCGTCTCGCAGCTCAAATCGCTCAGGATTCCGAGTTAAGTAGGGCGGCACCGCCCAAACATAGGATGTGATCCTCGGCAAACCTGTTCCCTGGCATTCAAACTCCACTGTGTCTCCGATCCTCACGTAAGCCACCGAAGGCACGATGACGGCCTGGGGTGAGATATGCAGCGGGCTAGCGGTACAGCTTCGCTTCTCACTCAATGCTTTTGACTCCATCTCACAGGTAAACTCCATCCCGTTATCCTCGGCTGTTAGTTGCCAGCGTGTCCACACATAACCCTCTTCCTTACGGGTCTCCATAGGAACATTCTGGCGGTACCAAGCGGCAGTGGATGGGGGGTTACCCCCAGTCCACATACAGATTAAGTCCACAGTGCTACCAACACCAGCAGTAGTGGAGTTGGATTCGTCCAGTAGGTTAATCGAGCAAGTAGGTGAGGTTTCATCTGGAGGGTAGATAACTGTCAAACGAGCACTGCCTAGGACTCGAAACTTAGTTCCCTCCAAATACCCACAGTAGAAATGTCCATTATCGACGGCTTTCAGATTAGCGATACGAAGATTAAACACATGCCAGTATTCGCTTCCTTGAATCGAGTATCGCTGTTTACGATCGTCATCCAGAGAATCGTACACGTCCCTATTGAATGTTACGAAGCTGTTGGTGGGGTTTTGGTACCACAGTATCGTCTCGCCGTTACGATAATTCACGTCACAGCGAAGCTCTACCGTCTGTCCGGCCCGAGCCTCCGTGGTCTCCGGCCCGCGTCCTAGCCTGATGGACGACACACAACCAGCACCTACTAGCGCCAGAGCGAAAATCATCCGACAAAATCCCATTTTCTTTTGGTGCTAACAGGCTACTGCGACTAACAGGCTTGTAGTTCTCCAATAGACTACTTAACACGATTAAAATTGGGAGGAAATGTTTGTTTCAGCTTACAACCAAGAAAATTGTGCCGACAAAATGCCTAGTTTTGATCTATTGTCTTGTGTTGAAGTGGTCCAGATTATTTGGCCAGAGTGGTTATGCATTGCGAACCTGAATGAAGGTTCAGAGATTACAGGCTAGTCCTTCCTCTTCCACCTTCCAACCAATAGTTTCTGATATCAGTGAGTTTGTGGTATATTTATGCATAAATTACATGGCATACCGGAACTCTGAGTCAAGCCTGTCATTACCAGAGGGTACGGTATGGTTTAAGTGGGTGGGTCGTGCAACCGTGCCTACGTTTCACAGGAGTGGTGGTACATGCTTCCCAAAAAATCACTGTAATTTGTACGAAATGGCGAAAGTTTCACGTTCCAATTTAGGAATGACTTCCAGAAATGACCTCTGAACAACAGCAAAGGGAAGCCGATGGAGGATAATGGAGATGTTATAAATCGGACATTAATCTGGGAGGTGATCAAAGTAGGATGTTACAACGCATAAATATGATATGCGTTGAGATTTCGTGGTCATATCAAGGCCTGACTTCGTTTACATAGTAAATAAGCATATAGTTGTTGCTCAATAAACTTGAGAATTGGCTGCGGACAAATTTCCTTTATTATGGTAAAATTGTGAACCGCAGTTGTGTGCTGGTATTGTACCACCGGCACGCCCGCACTGATTACTAACAAATTCTAAAACATAATGACCGCTTAACAGTTCATGTAATTTGCCTGTGTGTGGTCGTCCTGCTTCTAAAGCAGCACACCGCATGAACCGCCGATAGAATTATGAGTAATTATTATGGTCACAACCAACCTCTTTCCAAGTTGGGATAGTTAGCATCGACCTCACAATTAGAGCTGTGAGATGTGTGTAGATTTTTGTATACGTATTTATGATCTCTCGGAACGAGGTTGAAGTTTGGATGCAAATTTTGTAAATGGAAACTACGCACAAATGAAGTTTGCACGACTGATGAGATCGTTGTTTCCCAAATTATTTTCAGTTCTTTGGTTTTGGAAATTCCTCTTTCCTTCATCATTTATAGTGTTTAGCATACAACTAAGATGCCATTCTTTCAATGAATGGTTGCCAAGATACTGGTAACGGACAAAGTCGCCTGTTAGCTGAACACGACAACGTTTTTGATTTGATGAAAAAATTTCCGACCGCATCCCTAGTTTTACTTCTTAGGACATCCATGCATGTAACTTACTATTACGCAGTCGGCTCAGTAATAATCAAAGGCTACGAAAAGTCGAATTGAAAAGTTTCAAGGGGTATTTAGGGATGAAAAAAGCTAACTTCGATTTCATTTATCTGAACAATCATTTTCAGTGGCTAACTGGTCATTGAGATTGTTGTTGCAAATCATATCATTTAAGTACAATCTTCATAGTGACGTTGAAGCTGGCTTCACTGTTTGGATCATGTAGGAAACTTCGGCCTCTTTTCTTTTCAGTTCGCCTAATTCTGAGACCCCAGGCATAAACTTTGGAGAAGCGGGCTCAATTTTTTTTAGAACATAACCATTAAAGTGTATGATACAATACCTCAGACGATAGTTTTCATTTTTGGGTAAACTTCAAAAGCTTAAAAAGATTTAGAGGTTGAGACGATGTGGTAGTTTTTAGACGGGCCACTGTTTTATTCTACAGAGACTTATTCCTTTACGTTGTAGGAGGGCGCCAAACAGAGGTTGTAAATAATAAACCCTTGCACAATCAATCTCGTTTGGGCATATATCTGGTATGGATATAAATACATGACTTTGGAGGATTCTGGCGCCCGAACTGATTGAATGTGACTAAGTAAAGGACAAAGGATGTCATTTTCCGGAATTCGGTTTTCAGTTTGTCTGTTATATAGTGACGTTTCAGTGCGAAAAGTCAGTTAAATGAAATAGTTCTAACGAGAAAAACACCTGCGTACTTGGGCTTTGGTGTTTTTACTAGATTGGCAATCGACCTCAGGGCATGCGCATTGAAAGTATGAAGACAGCATTTGTCATTTGTGCACGAATAATTACTGCCTATACAGCGACCACAGGTTGTCAATGTGGCTGCTCTGAAAACTTCTCAAGGAGCTGAAACAGAGAGTGGATCGACTACTTTCGTCAGGAATAAACATAGCACTATTCTTCCAGTGAAAACACTACATCATTTCCACCTTTCCAACACAAGTCAAAAACAGCAGTCCAAATGTAACATGAGATAGAAATATGCATTGGAATGTATACATGCTGCGTCTATGTGAGCAAGTTAATTGTCGTGATGGTGTACACTAAAATTTCAAAGTCGGTACATACAAGACAATTTTAAAACAGAAGGCGACGAAAGATTATGAAACTGATGCTCCCAATGTCATTACAATTCGTAGTGTTCAACCCCCCCCCAAAAAAAAGATAAGTGTGAGATTCACTACAACTTTAGTTAAGTTAGACGTCGATCAGAAAGGTATGGTGCTCTATTTTATGTGAAAGCAAAATAAAGCCTGAGGTCACCTCATTTCCTATGGACGTAAAACTTAGCGGGTCATTTCCTGCCATTGTTTCTTATGTAAAGGTGATCTTTCTCACACATAAGAATTGGAGTCAAGCCAATAAATGCTACCATAAGTTTGGAATCTTTGATGCGATTTGCCGAAAAACTCTCAGAAAACGTTGGGAAGATGGTACTGGAATTAAAATGCCCGATTTGCTGGTCAAGTACAAATCTCTCCCATGGAGTGGTTTCATTTATACTGGTGTTTCGTACGTACACCTAGGCCGATGTTCGTCATTATTTATTGCACTTTGCCAATTTTATCGGCGGCGTTTTGCAATCGATATTATATTCAAGCACATTTGTCATTGTCCGCCTCAACGGATGACACATCAACACAAGACATAAGCCGTGGTTTTGTAAATTGTTACTAATCGGAACAATGTTATGCGTCACAAAAATGCGAATTCCATGATCGAGTCTGGGTGTCCGATTGATTTGTGCAAATTGTGATTTATTTATCCCAAGAAATTTGATGTCAAAATTGACTTTCCACTATATGTCCATGTACGACATTATTCGAGGCTCGATTTTTGAATACAACATATTCTTATTTTTTTTATAAGGAGAGGACAGGAGCTAAAGGGTCCACGTGATTTGCAAATAGATTGCACTTTCAAGCGTTAACAGTTGATGTATATTTGTGAAACTTGTTGCGATTTTCTTAATTTCAATGTTATTTATTTGTGCGTTTCATGCAGGTTGTGCGTGTTTACTTTCCTGTAAAACTTTTCGGAGCTAGACAGCAATGTTTCGTGACGCACACCGAATACATTCAGCAAAAAACTCCTTATCAGACTTCGAACACGCACCTTGGCGGAGAATCCTTTTTTGTTCCATCATCAAATGATCCGAAATCACGTGTTCTGACCCCATTCAGTATTCTCTGCATCTCAAAAGTGCCATATCATTGAATTTTTACCCACACAAAAACACCCACAATAAGGATGCGTCTGTACAAGTGTAAGTACAGGAAAGTGAATGCGTAATACCAGAGGTCTTCATCCGGTGGGATTCTGTCCCAGGAAAACCACTGGTAGACTACCGGATACTACTCCCAGATATCAATCGGTACAAGTTTACATGATCATTAGTAGATTTACGGTGGCTGTGTTATATCGCATCTTGATATCCGCACGTCTGTGAATTGAGTATCACACTGAATAAAAAGTATTGCTTTGATGGGCAGTGACAAATGAAAACAAGCGTTTTATCGTAGAAAGTCCAGCAATCATGTTTGCAACAGTACATTCCAGCTACTTAAAAGTTTTGATGTTAGCCATCTTATTCATTGAGACTGCAGCAATAATGATAATTCGTGGACCGCAAGATCAATCTGTGCATGTTGGTGGGACTGTCATCCTCAGATGCACAGTGAATAACAAGGGGAGCTTTATAGTTTACTGGTTTTTCGACCGAGTTAACCGGTACCTCTCATCCGATGTCACGTTCTTTGAGGAGTCCGCAGATTCCAGACTGAGTATCGTGGGGGATCAGACTCGTGGCGAGTTCAACCTGAGGATTTCTAGGGTGCAACTGACTGATGCCGGAATTTACCGATGCGGCTATGTCCCTTTGGGATCTAACATGTTGACCTCAAGATGGGCACGACTGACTGTGCTGCAACCACCCGATGAAGGCTTTCCACGTTGTGAGGTATCTCCAAGAACCGGAATGATCCAACTGGGCCAGCGGGCCACCCTAACCTGTACCTCCCAGGGAGGAGTGCCGCCAGCCTCGCTCGTTTGGCTACAGAATGGCTTCGAGATCACCGCTGCTGTACAACACAGAAACGTTATTGAAAGGACTTTTGAATCGTCTTTGAACGGGGTTCGGTTCACCTGTCGAGCCACTAGCCCAGCTTTTATTGGAGAACGCACCTGTTCTCTTACCCCCCTCAGTATAAATCCAACAGTGCGTGTGGAGCCACCTCTGCTTGATGTAAGACCTGGTGAGACAGCAGTGTATGTGTGTTTAGATAGAAGTGTGTCCCCGATTGTTGAGATCTCCTGGACGTTTGGTGGCATCTTCGTCCCCCCGTTTGAAGGACCGAGCCGGTTTGAGCTCTCCATGGATCGAAGAACTTTGTCAATTCGCAATGTCCAGTTAACTGACAATCACACCTCGGTGCAGTGCACAGTGGCGACAGCGCAGGCACTGTCAGCCACTGCGGGAGCATTATTAACTGTTCGACTTCGTCCAACCGTGGAGGGTCCAACTGATGTCATCACCACCTTGACACCCACCACGATATTTGCCAACACCACATTAACCCCTGACGTTAACCAGACTGAACCACTCCCAACGTTACAGGTTGACGGCGGTTTGAGTACTGGCGCCATCACAGGTATTATCATTGGCAGTATTGTCATAGCCCAGCTCCTGATCATTATTTTAGTGTTTGTATCTCACAAACTTTGTTCAGGATCTTCACGTCGTGTGAGAAACAAACCCAGGCGCGGGGATTCCATGGTACCGTCTCTAGCGGGTTGGCAGGGCCAACAGGTAGTCCAGACTTCCTACGAAGGCCTAGACGCATCCGGTAGGTCCGCCAGCGCCATACGATACCTGAGTCTCCATCCTCTAAGAGCCCCGCCCACCAACTTTTCCACCACTGATGTTGGTGTTTATGAAGCTGCAAGTGATCCTAATACCAATACGATAGTCTACGAGTCAGGCTTAATACAGTCACCCTCACAATCCGGTGCCACCCGTGACTCCATGGATATTGACCATGATGTATACCGACCGGCACTGCGGCCCACTGCAGTCAGTCCTGTCGTTTACGAACAACCTAGAAACAGTACCAATCTAACTTACCCAGCCCCCCAAGAGGATGACTATTACGATCCATCAGAAGACACAGAAGAACTTGCATCAGCCAACAAGCAAATTCGCTCACAAGTCTCTAAAGATGGCGACTATTACCAACCACCCGACGTCACAGAACAACTTGCATCAGGTAATGAACAAATCTGCTCGAAAGTCTCTAGTAAAGATGGCGACTATTACCAACCACCTGACGTCACAGAACAACTAGCATCAGCTAATAAACAAATCTGCTCGCAAGTCTCTAAAGATGGCGATTACTACGAACCACCAGAAGTCACAGAACAAATTGCTGCGTCTTGGAAACAAGACCAGAACTTTAAGCTGCAGCCAAACACAAACCAGAGTCCACTATCAGGTGATGAGAGCGAAGTTTTATACGAACTGCCGTTAGCCAACTCCACTGGAGTAGAGAAAGAACAAGCCAACATCACTGACGATGAAGTGTACTACGAACCTCCACTGGAGGAATACCGTTCCTCAAGTCCAGTAATGACACACATGGCCGATGCACATTTATACGACGTTGCACCAGACGATGACGTGTACGAGACTCCCGATGTACCAGATGTGAAGAGACTATAAATACATGTATGTAGATTTTCGAAATATCGTCCTAAACAGAAACCTTGTTGCTTATTGCCTTACCAAAATTACAACTTAATCGAGTTATCAGGAGGTGGTCTTGTGTTTAAGCATTGACCAGGGCCACACAGGGTAGCTTGGGAACATTTTCAGAAAGTGAATAGGTATAAGAATTTTAGTGACTGTGAATTCGACCAGACAAAGTGATGGTGTAAGACATATTGCATCACCTAGTCAAGACACAACGACAACGGCTTGAGGCGACGGCTCGACGTGACCATATGAAATATGATGGCCACAGTTTAACCGTCGCCCCGGGCCTCATCAAGGCGAATCAATGATTAACTTCTCATAAGATTTCTTGAAGACAACGTCTTTTAAAAAAATGTTTCTTTGGTAAAATGGAACGGACAACACAATGGGAGTCACGTGGCTCCAGACTAAACTGTGAAAAACACCAATGGAGACGGAACGACGTGTCATATATTTGGGTATCCTATTGAAGGGGCTACGCAATGTGTCATAAATAGGACACCATACATAATTGTTTCAAATCCCTGTACGATTTTTGTCCTGCACAAGACCGGCAAGAACGTTCATTTTGATTTTTTGCTCTCATTTACGTAAAAAAAGCTAAGATTTCAAAATGTGAATTCTCTTTAAAATAAGCTGCAACGACAATAGGATGGGCTTTATTTTAAGCTTCATATAGAGTAACAGTAGTTTAATTTCCTGCATTTTTCCTTTCATAGTTTAATGAACAAATGATCTGTCTGTTGTTTTATTCTTCCAAAGAGAATATTTATGTATGGCTAAATACCATGTGAACATATCTCATTAAGCAAGTTCAAGGCTCAGCTTATTTCATTTTTGTTATTATAATTTTTTGTGGTATAATTTTCTTAAGAGGAACTGAAACTTGATACCATAATCAGGGGCACATCAACAAGTGGGTTATATTTCTTACTCACAGCGTACATTAAATCATGATAGTCAATGGTTTCAAGGGGCGGCTGGTCGGACTTGTTACATATTTTCTTTAAAATAAGGATACAGCAATTTTCATATGGTGGCACAGTTACACAAGTTTAGTTGAAGGTAATTCAATCCCTTGATTACGGAGATTGTTTTTGTGCAGTAGAATTTCGTAGGCCACGCCCAACCCTTATGAACTTTATGGGTTGCCAAATTCTGACGCTGTCCACAAAAATGAGGTGTTTAGAAGAAAGGTGACGCCACTGAAATCGACCAGAAGTCATTTTCAAAAATACCTTGAAAGCGACTTGCCAAAGGCTTGTGTACACAGAAATTTACTGTCAAATTTGTGCAACAAATGTAATTTGCCGAACAGAATTAAAAACAATTACTGCGGTGATGCAACGCTCGTGGACAGGTGATACGCGCGCGTTACATGCCTCTTCGACCAATAGGGTGTCGTGATTTGCCAACTACACGCGCGCGTCAAGTTGAAGAATGTACGTGTGAGTGCGATGCCAGCTTACGAGTGACGTCTTCTGGAATTAGTCTACAGGTACATGTATTTTACGAAATGGAAAATGAAGAAGACACTACTACTTTACAAAAGCATTATACTGAGAGACTTTAGAGACGTTTGGGGCGGGAAACATTCTTGTCCTCTTCTGTTGCTAACAGCATTTTGAAGATGCACACATCAGCTTATACAATAATGTACATGAGACACACAACAGCAACACAAGGACAGGTATGTCTGTTTCCCCCAAAGGTCTTTGCATCTAGCGTCTGAAAGTCCCGCTTTACACTCAGAAATTTCAAAACAGGCTGGATTGATAATTATATAGTAGTTTAATAGTTGTCAGTAACATAGAATTATATTATAAGTTGAAATGACTTAAATGTAAAAGCAGCAAAGTTGCGTCAATTTTCTTGAGTACGGTTATGCTTTTTTAAGTGTACTCGTCGCATAACCTGAAGCTTTATAAAAGTCCCAACACATGCCGGTTAAAAGTCCTGCAACTCATAAAACCAATCTTGAACCAGGCAGTGTTCCTTCCTAAGTTCCAATAAATTCGTTGGCTGTTTTATTGAGAAATGAGGACACAGTGAAGTATGTTTGAATCTATTTTTTCAACCCGTCGTTTTGACACAGTTTCCAGGAGTGTTTAAAACTTATTATAATACAATACAAATTTGGGTGGTGGAAAAACTTTGAAACTACTTCGAGGCTTCATCATTGCCAGTCTCAATGACTTTTACCGTAATGCTTCCTCTTCGACTCCTAAAAACCGATAAAATTTGGAGTATTCTTGAATACTCGACCGAGTTTGAGTCGATACTTGTATGGTCCGTGACGTTGGCGTTGCTACTGTCTCCGAAGTCAAGGTCGGCATACGTGGTGTAACTGCCTCTTTGCAAATTTTCGTATACCGGTTCGGTTGGTTGAACATTTTCATATATATCACAAGTCATCTCAAGCAGTCCAGGTCTTATATAGCAACTGTCCACATAATACAAATCATTAACAGAGTGGAACGAAGCGACTGTTGGTTGGGTGTGGTGAGTGTATTGTATCGCTAGGGACGAGCTGCATGCGGGCCGGTTCCATTCATTAGGGGAGGGATAACCCAGGGACACACCTCCGCTTAGATTTTCGTAGGTTCCATAGTCTGACGTCATAGACAATCTACTACCGAAGACTGCTTTATGCTCGTACCCAAACCTTGTTGGCAATGACGCACTGCACCCCTTTGTCCAATTGGGTCCCAAATCCTCATAAAAAGTGTTGTAAATTTCTCCAGTTGAGGCGTTTGTTTGTATCCTCTCCACGTCACCAGCTTCGGGGACGAAACACTCATCTTGGTTTTTCTTCGTGTTCTTCCGGATAGCATTTTTATCCGGTCTCTTTATGTGTCGCTTCTTTGCTGCGTAACCAAACAATTTTGCCACAATCATAAAGCATAGTAGGAGAAGAATAACCCCACCAAGCGAAACTCCCAGGGTAAGGCAATTACACGGAGAATCGTGAAACTGTGATTGCACTCCTAGCTTCCTTAGGGCAAAACTCCCTGGCAGAGTTGGTCTAGCAGTGGGCATGGACGCAATCTCGCGAGCCTTCACCACAATCTTGGCCGTTCCTTTCCCCTTTCTCCCAGTAGCAGTCCGAACTTCACACACGACATTGGTGTTATTATCTCGCCCCTGCACGTCCATGATATGAACGATGCGTCGCCGGGCATCGTCGAATTCATAGCGGGTCTCGTTGGCTATTTGAACGGCGGCTTCCCACGAGAATTCATGCACCGAATCTCTGTCCATCGGCTTAGTGTCACATACAAAACTAGCCGTGCCACCCAAATGTACTCTCCCCTTTACTGGGCTGACGCGAACCTCCAATGGACGTGGCATGATGGAAATTTGGATTTAGTTGAAATTTGAAATGAAACTGAGCAGTTATGAAGTTAACGTATACCTTTGATCAGATCAATTGTGATCGCTGTGGATGAATTTTCCAGCAACCCCCATCAGATGGTCGAACACTTGACGCAAATCTAGAAAACAAAAGGTTCGACATTACTAGCACAGGCACCAGCTTTACAAGAAACTTATTAATATAACAATTTCATAGTACTGAAGTAGGAAATACCTGCACAACAAAACAGCACGATCTAAGATGGATGATGTTCCATTCAGCAAGCCCGGCGACCAAAGGTACCCGACTTTATAGTCCCACACCAGTGTTACACAACGGCCACAATAATGTCAACGTTGTGTCGCTGTCGGTAGGTAGGAAATGGGATCTATATTTTTCCCACAAAGACAATGACACCCAGCTAACAAGGCAGCGCGAAGAGGGAACGTCTTAAGATGATGTTAAGAAACTTCCATACAGCAACTACCGAAACTAGGCTCAGATCATGCGTGGTTCGAAACTCGCTTGTGTACATGCTTGGCAACTAAATACTTACTAAACTGTTTTCGTTTCTTGCAGTAAGCTGTTGATCTGTCCAGGTGACTCAGCCAACATGCTGCGTTACAACAGCAGTCTTCTGAGGAGACAAACATGCACTATGCTTCCTACATGTCAAACAGTCACCTGTTTACGTAGTACACGTCCCATGTGTGTGCGTATATGAACTGACTTGTCATTGTTCATCGTGACAGCTATACCCCCACCCTTCCTTGGCTGTCCCCCAGGTTTGAGTTCGGCCGTGGAAAGTAGATCACCCTCAAATTTGTCATCATCGTTGTACCATCTAGCTTCAGTTTGATCCATGCGATCAAAAAGACAGCAGAAAAGCATTTTAAAACATGCTTGCGAGCAGATTAAAATGTGGTTGCCAATGGTGATGAAGTTACTTTCAAAATTCACACTTTTAAATTTGGAATAAACGACACTGTATTGGTCACAGTGAAATTGTTAATGCCGTTGATTAATCTCGTAAGCATGCTACTTAAAAAAAACTTGACTTTGCATAAATTATTGTTGGATCCTAACGAACAAAAAGTTCTTTTAATCGTAATAATGTTTTTTTACTTGGCTACGTTAAAAAAGCCATTTGGCCAAAGTGACGTCAATGCTCATAGACACCACTCAATAAACCCATGTTTGGCATGCATTGATGTTGATATATGTGAGCTAAGGGTGTAGAAATAGATTACAGGCTGTTTACTTTTATTGGAAAAGATTTGATTTTTCCTTGATCAGTTGGGTAAGCAGTGAGAGAATGGTAAGGGGACGACGGATAACAAAATTACAAAACAAATGGTTACAGAACATGAGGTTTTGTGTTGGATAATAAGGAGAGATCAGTACATCCCCTATTCCTGAATCTACAACTTACGATAATTGCAGTCCACAAATTCTTGTCAACAGTTGTTGTGTACAATTTCCGGAGGTAGAAACCCGGATATCGCTGCTTACGGGCAAGAATCGCCGGGTTCACAATTCCCACTTCAGAACCTATCTGTTCCAAATATGGTGTCGCTACTGGGTTAATTAAAGTTCAGGGTAGGGCTTTATACTTTGAGTCCTATGTCGTTAAAAAACAAGTGTGTATGTAAGTTGTCTTCGTGAGTGCAAAATAAGAGACATTGCATTAGTTGGAGTAACACGAAAGAGCACACAAACCTGAGGCATATTGTTGATGGGGAAGGAACAAATGAATACGACGTAGGCGGAGCATTAGTCAGATCGTGGAGAAAGTTGTCAGTTTCTCCGAGTTAAACCCACTCGGAGTAGCATACTACAACTGGGGAACCATACCCGATTGGCGGACATGGCCCATTTCCGGCACTATAGGACCAGGATATGGACAATGATCAAGGTATTTCCAGTCGCTCTATAACTTGGCAAGGATGCATATTTGGCCATCTTTTGCTTGCTGTGTCATTGCACAGTTGTTTGAGGTGTGTTGCGTATCACCTTGTTTTATACGATCATCCTAATAATCATTGTAAAAACACATGCATGACCTGCCCGCGTGACACATTATTTCGTTGAAGTAAAAAAGCACTAACTTGGCTTTGTCTCGATATCGTGAGCATGATGTTTATCCGAGGAAAGCCAACTGTTTCCTCGAATCCGAACGCAAAGCCAACATGTCGAAGTTATTTTCGTGGAAACTTTGTGAATTTTTAGAAAATAATCTTGGTCATTTTTTGATAGTTTTATTTGTAAAGCGAGCGTAATCCAATCCAAATTCTATCTTGGTAGAATTCTAAAACAGCTTCATATCTGCTTACGACTACAAACCGGGTGCTGAATAAACTAACAATAAAGGGTCAGTAATTTTATTGATTGCTAGCATTTCGTGAGCGCTGTTGAATATAGACGGTTTACAAAAGGTACTCAGTAATTTAAAAAAATAAAATAAGTCAATATTAGCTGTTAATGAGCAGGCGCCATCTTAACATTGAGCCCAGTGATTGACCATTATTTTGGGGTTATTTTGGGGCGGGGAATAAGGAAAATAAAACTGCCCTAGCAGTCATAATCTTAAATTTCCGTTGAAACACGCAGGGCCACTCTGTTTCTGAACGTAACCAGGTGGTGCTATTTCTCTCGGATTTTGAAAGCGAACCATCAATGCTTAGCGGTACGTTCGCTCGTCCTCCAACGCCCTGTTTGGGCGTTGGGCGACGAGCGAAAGCGATATGCGACAGCGCTGTGCAACGATTATTGTTAAAATTCAGTAGAGGGCGCTGTTAATTATTCTAACTGGGGGCGCTATTACACATAGACATGTCTATGAGTGTAGGCATGCATCGAAAGCAACATGTCGAAAGCAAAGCAGAAGTGTGAATGTGGTGAGTTTTCTTCTGAATCTGTTTTAACTTTTAGTTCACAAAGGCCTAAGGAGTTGAAAATGAGAGTTCTACATGAGCTCATTAATTAGTTACGACTGTTTTGTGCGTTAGCCTGAGCAGTGGAGCACACGTCATTGAGCCTTACCTTCGAACATGTCGAGTAGGCCCTAAACAACATGCAGACATGGCTAAAGATCGTATAGCGCCGCGAAGCGCAAGATAGCGAACTTCACAGTGAATACACGTAAATCGTTATAATTGCATAGGCGCCCTTTGAGCAAGCAATACGCCTGCGCAATGCACATTAATGCAAAGGCGCAGGCGCCGTGGCAGGCAGTGCACCTGGTAAGCCTGCGCCTAAGCATTACCCTAAACTGCGCAGGCGTATCGTTTGCTCAAATGGCGCCCATGGTAATTACACTCTTTCAAGTCTTTGGGTAGAGCTATCCATCTTGCGCCTTCGGCGCTATACGATCTTTGGACATGGCTTAGTACTACATTTAGCCCTACAAACATGACAAATAAGGCTGTAGTGGCTCTCTTTTACAATCTGTCTCTTATCTGTCGCCACCACAGCCCTACTTCAAGGCATGTCTTAAATGCCTAAAATCCAAACTGCAGGATTGTCACAAACTTTGAATCCAATATCTTCTGAAATGAGAATCACTCGACAATTCTACCTACACCGCCGTATTCCTCAGAGGTTGGACTTTCATACGACATGTACGAGCACCCTAAAGCTTTCCCAAACTCTATGTTTTTCGATGTATGGCGCCTTGAAAACCGGGTCTGTGATATTTCTATGCTGTCCATGGCTGAGATATATATGCAACCATACGTATGACGCCAAACCACGATGGTTGTGTTTGTATTGCGCATGCCCAATGTGTATTAGTCTCGCGTTGCAGCGGTTCATCGGTATATCTACAGTAAAAACACCGTTAACCTGTGTGAATTGCAGTAGTCAAACGGTTACAGCATAATGGTTTGTGATGTATGGGGTGTGGGTTCGAATCCCGGGTTAAAATTATGGGCAGGGAGGTTTTTTTTTTTAAGGAAAATAAAGCCAGAATGTTATAGGAGCCTGATTTCACACGTGAAGTTGTTATGGTTGGTTGAGCATCTAGATGTCATGCATTGTGCATGATTGTGAACGGTGGTTTGGTTTCATACGTACGATTGCATTTATAGCTCCCACGGGCGGTGCCATTTTAAAAAACGAAAGCAGCGCTTCTTGCGTCGGAATTCAATGCACCGGACAGGTGCCGTAGATGCATAATTCATGTTGTCATAGTATTGCTTGGTAATAAGTTGCGCCTGAACTTTGCTAGTGTACAGTCCGCCCACAGCACATGTGTGGAGCATGATAAAGTAACATGCATATTAATGTTATTCAAATTTAATTTCACCAGTTCCTTGTTCGTCTGTCACGCAAGGTGTGACAGGGAACCAGTTTTGTATGGTACAACGTATACTAGAGCGCCTGTCGGGTGCCTTGAAATCCAATGCAGGAAGCCCTGCTTTCCTTTTAAAATGGTGCCGCCCATGGTCAACATAGAAATATCGCAGACCCGGTTTTCAAGGCGCCATACATCGAAAAACATACTGTTGGGAAAGCTTTAGGGTGCTCGTAAGAAAGTCCAAACTCTGAGGAATACGGCGGTGTAGGTAGAATTGTTGAGTGATCCTCATTTCAGAAGATATTGGATTCAAAGTTTGTGACAATCCTGCAGTTTGGATTTCAGGCATTTAAGACATGCCTTGATGTAGGGCTATGGTGGCGACAGATAAGAGACAGATTGTAAAAGAGAGCCACTACAGCCCTACTTGTGGGGCTAGGCCTACATACATGTACACACGATGCAGGCCCTATTTTGAAAATGGCGACACATATATCCATAAGCACTGAGGCAGGGTTTTTCCAAGCACCATACCTCGGAAAATATACTGTTTGGGAAAGCTTTAGGGTGCTTGTACATGTATGAAAGTCCCAACTCTGAAGAATACGACGGTGTAAGTCATTACGTAAATTGTCAAGTCATTCTCATTTCACAAGATACATGTAGACCTACATTTAGTTCTCTGAGCATGCTGAGTGGAGTGTTAGTATTCCTCTTTTTTGATTTTGAGACGGGGATTGTCATACTAATGCTCCTCGCCCATACATAGAGTATGGTGAAAACGGTTCTCAATGGGGCTTCAGTGACTTCTCTGACTTCAAAACCTGTCAAAATCCGACCGCTTTGCTCGACACACACACAGCACTTAAACTTTTCACTGCCTCCTCCCATTCAAATACGGGCATGTAGAGTTTCTGGCCAATAACTCTGTGGGCAAACATGGTCCCCCAAGACGTACGCATGAGTGAGCTTTACATGATCTGGATACAAGACTTGTTGATCGTGACCTTTGTAGTCCCTGCCAAATGCAGGCCCCTGCTCGCTACATGTGCGTTCCATGGGCAGATTTGCTAAGTCTTTTTTGGTAATACCTGTGGACTGCTTTTGTGCAGACAGTTCACCATACATCCTGAGAAGGCCCCATGAAACAGTCATTGGTAGGGACCACAGAGGTCGGATTTTGGCAGATTTTGAAGTCAGAAATATTATTGAAGCCCCAACCGTTTGACGTTGGCATTTACGGAAGCCAGTAGATGGTGATAGAGGTATTTTGGGTGAGTCTTTGGAATTTTTGAGAATCGTTTTCACCTTACTCTATGTACGGGTTAGTTAGCGTTAGTATGACGATCCCGTCCAAAATAGAAAAAGGGGAGTACTAACGCTCCACTCAGTAGAGCTTAGATAGGCCTATTCTCAAGGTTGGGATGACATTGCTGATTCTTGATTCTTCTCACTGATTGATCAATTGATGACTATTCCATCTCTCGCACTGAAAACTCAACGGAGCAAAATAGTGTAGCGGTCTACAGGAAAAAATCTGAATTATTGACTCAAACTCTTAACCTTCATGACCTTTAGGCCAAGCCTACATCAAATGTGCCTGAAATTTCTTTTTTTATGCACTATAAACATTTCCCACTCAGTATTGAAAAGGTTTTAGTTATTTCTATTATGTTGCTGCCGAAAATGAGGAAAACATGCAAATCCCTGTACAAAGTGAATGGAGAGTTGCCCCTTTGCCCAGACTCAAGTGTGATAAATGGAACAACCTCCGACCTTGAGAATAGCCTAGGAGGCTCCGATTCAAAGTTTGTGACAATCTGTCAGTTTGGATTTCAGGCATTGAAGACATGCCTTGAAGTAGGGCTGTGGTGGCGACAGATAAGAGACAGATTGTAAAAGAGAGCCACTGCCACTGACTACAGCCCTACGTGTGGGGCTAGATTTTGCTCTCAGTAAACAATGCAAACACATGCGGTCGGTCGTGCTATTTAGCGTTAACAAGCGTCAACACACATACATGTATGTACCATCAACAAAGCATCAACAACTTGAAAATATGCTCTTAAGGTTTCAGAGTGGTTTTATCATATTTTACAGACTGTAATGTGTTCCACCGTTTAAAAGAATCAGGTAATTTTCTTTCAGATTAATGTAGGAAGACGAAAATGAGAAGTTAGCGCTTGTCTGTAGTAATTGAATATTAGCTCCATGACTCTGTTCTTGTTCTGGAAACCTGGAAAAGGGAAGGCCCAAATCATTGATGTCATTATCTATGCCTGTTGGCCATTTCACTGTTCATGGGGTTGGAACTGTCCTAACATGATCTGTTTTTAAATCCAGCCTGACAGGTAAATTGTTATGACATAAATTTCATTTCCTCAATCATATTTACTCATGATAGTTGTCACTTACATGTCTTGTAAAACGTGGAATCGTCTCATCAATTGGCAAAGCACCTACCTGCAGTGGTTTATTTTAGACCCTGCCATGGGCATGGCATGAGACCTACTATTTTTGGAGCAAATTAGGTGAAGAGTTTGTTCAGTGACATCGCTCGACACCCTGTGCTAAAATCCTACGAGAATGGTCTGAAAAAAGAGTTTCCCAAGTATGTGTAAATGTTTCAATATTTAACTACTAAATTTGGCTTCGGGGCTTGTTTTCACTTTCTGATGGCTGATAAACCACCGCAAGGGAAAACAAGTGATATCTGTGCATGGGACTCTTACCCAAAGCAGTTTTTACTCGCCAGTCTCTTCAAATCACTTTGTATTCCAAAGACAATAGATACTATATTTTATATGACTGTTGAGTATGAGAAAAAATTTGGAATCACACGTAAAGAGTGATCTATTGCCCTATTAATTATTTTGTTGATTTTCCCTGTAGTTTTTTATGAACTATCCAAAAATATCACAATATGAATTGGAAATCTGGCAAAAATTCCTTCACATGGAATTTTCTGGGAACAAAATTTGTAAAGCGAGAAGCTTGCGCTCTACCTGAAGTCCAAAACAAAGCTCATCTTAGAATGTAGTACATGCGCAAAAAGGGTACCTGTAAGTTTTCATTTCAAACTATCTCGGGGAATTTTTAACATTGCTCTCTCTTAACGATATCACTGGGGAAAAATTGGGTATAAAAAACACACACACAGTATCGCCAGTTCTACAGAATAGTAATATATTTTATGTAAGCCAAGGACGTATGTACTTATTCAAAAAGTAATTACTGTAATGCACGTGTATTGTATTGAGAATTTCCAGATATAAGGAACATGTGGAGAATGTTTCAGCTCTCTCCGTATGGTTAAATTAAAGTATATAAAAAAACTGGTGCCAAAATTTGCTCATGGCAAGATGAATTGATATCCAGGATGTTAGTTGCAATGTACTGAAGATGCTGTCCAACCTGGGCTATTTCCGAACGTTATTGTCAGTTGAAAAATAAAAACAAAGATGTTCCCAGGTACACAATCTTTGCTGCTAAGGTCCCTCAACACAAGACTGGGATTTTTTTCCAAGCTTTAAGTTACATGTACTTCCAGAACTGTTCAGGTTTTGTCAATGCTTACATGTACATGTATGTGTAGATGTGTGTATGTAGACTCGCTTCCCATCCCAAAATATTTGCTGAGCGAGATTTCATGTATCCCATCTTGATTGGGTTAGATGTTTGCTGGGGAGGTTTAGTCATCTTATATCTCATCAAATTGGTGAAATTGACAAGTATTTTGCCTATTCACCGTAGGGAAGATCGACGGCATACACTGTATGTACTTTCTTATCATTGTTGTCAGCATGACAGCGTGACCAATCACAATATGACTCCTACCTTTTTTTTCTATGTTTTTCTGTTACATGTAGCTGCAAATGAAGACTCTGTTATGATTGGCCTAATTGCATTTATACCGACGATCAAGTCTCAAAATGCACTCCTCCAAAGGCACCTTTTGTGTCCCAATTAAATTCAAAGGTATTACACTGGGTTCTTGTTTGTTTTACGTTAATGGTATTTCTGTATTTCTGGTTTGTACTCAAACAACTGGTGGATATTTTATATTTTCCTAGCCTGATCATTTTTTCATTGGTGATTAATTGTGTAAATACATAGCCAGAGATCAACCCTTTCTCAGAAAGATTTTAGTGAGTAAATTCTTGGTTCACAATTTGAAAAGAAAACTTTTGTACTGAAGCATATCTTGCCAGATGACATCACAGGAACAGCACCCTCATTTTTTTCCATGAAAGCCTGGACAAGTTTAAATGGTTTAAAAAAGTCATTTTTCAGTTCACATAATTAAGGTCAAATAGTTCTCATACATTAAAAAAATCATAGATAAACTGTGCCTACAAAACATTCATCGCTGCCATGCCATAGGCATTGTAACTGAGCTGCAGGAGATGCAGCTTGGCAGACACTTCTTACAGATTCTGATTTGGAAAGTTGTGGTGGGATTTTTTTCAAAGACGAAAGTCCAATTTTTTTTCATATGTAAAAGAATCCTTTCACAGAATCCTGTCAAAGAATCCCCTTCAAAGATGGTTCATGTGCAAGTTTCTAAAAAATATGCATAGAAATACGCTGGATGTGCACCCCACTGGTTCAGAGGAGAGTTACGTTTTGGCAAATCAGTTTTGACAATAACTTCCAAGGATTTCAGAATGTACATGTATGTATTGGAATTGTTTGGGCTTTAGAATACTTCTAAAATTGCATACATTTACATGTGGTCATGACATCCTTTCTGTTTGGCAGAGCAAGTAACAGCCAACTAGCCATCCATCAAGGCTACAAATAACTTACACGTACCAACTAGACAGTCATCTTGTGAGCCAGTCAGCCTACCAACCACTCAGTCATCTTTTGAGCCAATCAGCCTACCAACCAGCCAGTCATCTTTTGAGCCAATCAGCCTACCAACCAGCCAGTCATCAATTGAACCAATCAGCCCACCAACCATTCAGTCATCTTTTGAACCAATCAGCCCACCAACCAGCCAGTCATCATTTGAACCAATCAGCCCACCAACCAGCCAGTCATCTTGTCAACCAATCAGCCCACCAACCAGCCAGTCATCTGTTGAACCAATCAGCCCACCAACCAGCCAGTCAGTCATCTTGTGAACTAGTCATGCTAGATAACCAGCAAGTAGCCAGGCATCAGTGTTACTTCAAGTCTGTACCAATCATGCAGTGGATTAGCACAGGTAGGCTGCATACCAAAGCACACAGGCTTCTGATGTGTGTCTTTGGGTGGATTTTCCCCCTTATATATTCATCAAATATGTCTTGCCATTTCAACACAGTCACTGTCATCTTTTAATGTAAATCATGATGAGATGAGGTCTTATGAGGCTAAAGGCAAAACCAACAAGTTCTAACACAACATGCAGATAAAAACATTTTTCTAACCCCATCGTGCCTTTATTGATTTACTCTACATGGACTGTACATTTCAATGGAGATTGACAATTTTTTTTTTTAAAGAGTTGAAAAACGCCAGAATGCTATTCATGAGCCAATGAATTGTTTGTTAGGTATAGTAATAAATTTTGGAAACAAAATGTTACCTTAAAAATAATGTGTTTACCTTGTACTTTGTACATGTAAATTACATAGTAAATTTATTTTTACTCAAATTTCTTGAGGATATTTTTTTAGGCAAATCCCCCACAACCTGGCCGTCAATCTATTTTTTTCAGGACTTCACTCCCCTGATTTAAAAATAAATGCCTCAATAGTTGTTTAATTTTTTATGGTACAGGTTGACCATTGACTTTTGGCAACGTCAGGCCATCATCCTACCCTATCTGATAGAACACCTCAAAGGAAAAAAACAAGCAGCCATTTCCTGCAAGGTGAGTTCAAAGTAGTTTCAAAGGTATACATAATGTGTTATTCCTTGTATGGAATCTGTAGATTTCATAACATTGACTCTAACCTTCTGGCATACATGGATGTGAAAATGTTAGTAAAATAAGGGGCTTCAGGCCTGTAAGATTAACTTGCATTTTGCCAACTTACATCACTCATTGTTCAGATGAAATAATTATCCTGTAACAAAGTTTGGTCCAAGTTCCTTGGTCTCATGTGTCTAGTTTCATTTGCCAGAATTAGTCCCAAGTCAAACCTTGGACCAGTACCAGTAGATTTTCCGGGACTTAATGAAGAAGTCATTCAGACTGAAGGTTACTCCTTATACATGGGATACTTTCGGATTCATCCCTTTGGATTGAAGCCAAACTTTCAAATTTTTTTCATTATGCTCATCACAATACTGATGTCTTTGTGAAGATTTAGAGCAAGGAAATCCCACAGTTAGTGAGGGTGAATGTGATGGGTAAAATGAATAAGAAAAGCTTCACTGTTGCTCTTTCAATATAACTCTATAATTGAACTTAATTGTAGACTAGAGCTTTGTGTATTAATGAATTGCATAGCGGTTGAATACTTGACGCAGACTTTAAAACTGAAATAGATGTGCCAACTAGGAATTTTGTTTTATATTTGTTTACAATGATGCATTTCTCACTCGTAACTGTATTTTCTCCGTGCCACCATTCCAGGTAAACAGTGTGATAAACAGCAGCATCCATTGTTACCATGACAACAGCTTTGCGTCCAGAGAGTTCAAGTCCAGCCATCTGTTTTCATCAGAAATGTAAAAAAAAGAATTATTTGTACATTTGCAGTTTTTAAGGTATCGAAATATCCTTGTTTATCATTGACCTTTGCTGAAATTATGTTTTTTGAAAACCTTTGGCTTTTCTTTCAAGTATATGGTTACATGTTTGATCGGTATCAAAAAGCAAAAGCAGCAAGATTTTTAAAAGTTTGTTAGGAAAGAGAATGTTTCAGATTTAAGTGATTTTCTTTGAAAGGTCAGTATGATAACCTTGGATATTTTCATAACCTTTGTGGACTTTCCAGGTTTTTTTACTCCAAGCTTAGAACAGGCAGTTTGCCCACCTTGAGTTGATGAAAGAGAAAAATAACAACATAAAATATATGCACTCTTCCAAAATATTGGATCATTCCAACTGCTATTCTTTAGTCTGGTAAGTGTCCTAATTTCTACCATTGCAGTTTCTATTTCTGAAAGGTTGAATTAAAAATCAAGTTCCATTAATGATTGTAATAAATTCACAAAGCAAGGAGTAAGAAAACTTGGATAGTTTCATTACACTATCATTTTCTAAATTGTAATGTATAAATGTTGGTCATGTGGTTCATTTTATCCTCAAGCAAACTCAAATCCTTGATGCTCATTGGTTGATCCCATTGTTGTAACAGCGCTGTGATACCATTGCATGACATCATCATCTTACCTTGCATTTAACTGCTGCTGGTATTTGCCTTATTATTGTTTGTCAAATTTGCTTGAGGATAAAATTAATTTCCTCTTTTGTGCTAGTGATATATGGGACATTTTTGGACAATCATGAAGCATTACAGGAAAACTCAAATGAATCCAGTGAAATTGTGAAAAGTCATGCAGATTAGACTAGTCTAAATTGTGACATAAAAGCATGCGCTTTTGTAAATATCATGAGATTGACCCCCAAAATATGTGATGCAAAGTTTATAAGTTTCAAGTTAAATGTTGGCAAAATTCTGTAACAAAACCTGGTGTACATACAGACCAAAATTTAAAATTATTGAAACCATTGAAGATTGCAATTCATTAAGTTTTCCTGGGAAACATTTTGTAAACTATAATGAGATGGATCCATGCTGTGTTCAGTGAATGGTCTCTTTATCTCTCATGTTGGGATATCTCTTACATTCTTGGCCCTTTCTTGTGTGTGATACTTCACATGATGTCTTTGTTGTATAGAGATGTTTAGAAATTCTTTACATTTCCTCAGTTCTGGGGATGCCTCCAATTTTGCCCTCCCCTGGTGTGGGGGATGTCTCCAACTTTACCCCTTCCCTGGTGTGGGGATGTCTCCAACTCTGCCCCTCCCCTGGTGCGAAGATGTCTCTTATTTGCCCCTCCCCTGGTGTGGGGATGTCTCCAATTTTACCCCTTCCCTGGTGTGGGGATGTCTCCAACTCTGCCCCTCCCCTGGTGCGAAGATGTCTCTTATTTGCCCCTCCCCTGGTGTGGGGATGTCTCCAATTTTACCCCTTCCCTGGTGTGGGGATGTCTCCAACTCTGCCCCTCCCCTGGTGCGAAGATGTCTCTTATTTGCCCCTCCCCTGGTGTGGGGATGTCTCCAACTTTGCCCCTCCCCTGGTGTGGGGATGCCGCCAACTCTGCCCCTCGTGGATGTGAGTGTGGTGTGGAATTTTGCTATATTTGTCTTTCCCCTGTTTGGATTTTGCAAACATATCCCGATGGATCCATCTCATGGGATATTGTAAAGGGTATGGTTCAAGATTTCAAGTGTCATAATTGTAGTCAGAATGTCTAGGAACATTTTATGACATCTGTAAGACGTTTTCTTGATGTAAGGTTTTGCAAATCACGAATTTCTAAATCTCAGAATTTAGAGAACAATGACCTTTTGGAGTACATTTTAGCAACAGACATGCACTTTATATTAAGCCATATTTGGTGATATTTGTTGATTTTCATCAGCGCGCCATTGAGCCATTTCATTGACTAGGAAACAATGTTGAAACCATTACATCCCAGTAGCACACAGATCAATTAGGGTTTTCTGATTTCGTGTAAGATTCCAGCTCTAAAAAGTTTGTGCTGTGATCAGCTACAAATTGATGGTACTTGATGTTTTGAACCATACCGTTTGATGTTTGTTATTGCATATTGATGAGAATCACTCCGACAAATTGAATCTAAGACACAGATCCTGAGGCAGACACTTTTCAAAAATGCAAAAAGAATTATTAAGCAAACTAATTCTAACAATCTAAAACCTTGAAATTTGGAAATCATTGTCCAATTTTCACTAGTTCATACATGATTTTGTGTGGTTTTGAAAAATTTGTTCAATTCATTTGTTTTAATAATCAACTGTGCAAACAAATTTTCAGAATGGCTTATGTCAAGGGAGTGGTTCTCACATTATCTTACTTGCCAAATGTTTCAAAAATGTCTTTTTGTGTTATTTATGAAAACCCATTCTACATGCATGTACAAGCAGCAGTGTTGTGCTAAACATACGTTGCTGGTTGGCGCCCTCTACTGTCTGGGGCGTGTGGCAGTCTGTGGTCCAGGTACTGTGGTTGATGTACCTGTTGTTTAGTGAAATCGACTGTATGTGTCGCTGGTGCTCTCACCCACCGGTGTCCTGCCTTACATAATTGACATGCTATTTCACCCCAAAATCTCTCAAACTCTCAGGTATAGGAAAGAAGGGATTTCTGTTGCTTACTTAAGTCTTTGGGGTCCCTGTATGGTTTGGTGTGTCGGACTGAGGACCATTGCACTTTTTTCACCATTTTTTCGATCATTTTGTTATCCTAAGTTGGTACCCGTCACTCTTTGTTCCTGTGTAAACAGGTTGCTTTTTTGGCAAGGTCATGATGACCAAACCTTTATCAAAGAGGACATCTGCTTCTGATCCGAGGGGGCTCCAGACCTGATGAATGGTAGCAACTTCTCCTCAGGTGTTGGTGTGAGACTTGGAAGAAAGACATTCTAATATGGCTGCTCAACTTTACCTAGATTCTACAAAATCATTCCCGTTTTGGTTTCATTTGTGTTTGGAGGTAATTGTTTCCTTGAAGGTGGTATCAAAGATGACATTGGGATTGTTAAAGAAAGGAAAGGTTATAGTAGTTACAGATCAGGCACAAATATCATTGGTGTAAAACTTAGGAGTCAAAGTTTATCGTTAGTAGGAAATAGTACTGATAGGTCAGAACCAATGATCATCTAACATAATGTTTAATAGTGTCACCTTGTTTTGCAATATCGTAAATTTAAGGAAAATAGAAAAATACAGACATGTACATTGTTACGACCAGGCCAAAACTTGACAAGCAAGCATGATTTGAAGAAAGCACTGTTAATAGGATAGTTTATAAAATCAAGGTTTAGGTTTTTGTGGAAATCTAAAACCATTGGAAACTAATTAATTGGCTGTTTCAGTTTTCAAATAGTAATGAATGTCTTCTTGAGAATTCAATCATTGATGACAGGGACATCAAGGTGATTAGTTTGACTTCCAAGTTGATCATTTCTATGATTGTTTAATTTTCTTGAAGATAGTCAAGTGATAGGATTTATTCCTCATTTCTGTTTACTCAAGTACTCAGTGATCTAAACACCCGTCCCTCAGCATAAGTAGGAATACAAGATAAAGATAACATGCTCAGTGAATGATTGGTTACCTACTAAAGGAACGTAGAATTTAAATTTGAATAAACTTACCTTGGGGTTGTAGGTACAGTTGTAATTGACATGGGCATCCTTAAAATCTAACAAACAAAAAATATTAAAATTAAAGTAAAAATAAATGAGTCTTTAGTCATATAGAAGTAACCTTAAACAAACAATGCTTTGAAATCATTGAAAAAGAAAACTTACGTCTTCAGTCAAAAGGTCTTAGGTTTTATATAATACATGTATAGACAAATCCTATCTGTTAGAGGAAGTTAGACAGATGCATGTGACCATTAACATTGCAGATACTTAAATACAGTCATTTTGGCAAATTTCCAGGAATGCCATTTACTTGTCATCAATTGTTATTCTGTTTCCATTTTAAGAATACATATATGTGTTCTTTGTCTGTAATATTAAGGAGATCACAGGCAAAGTGCAACTTCTGGGGAGTTTTTCTCAACCCTCCGTTTGGAGTCTTGTTCATTGTTGAGTTGTGTTCAGCTGTCTAACAATGTAAGCTATATATTTACAGGTGTTACTAAGGCCAGTGATGTATACACAACCCTTACCCTTCAGGTTTAGTCTAAGGCCGGTAAAGTACGCACAGTCCTTACCCTTCAGGTTTAGTCTAAGGCCAGTAAAGTACGCACAGTCCTTACCCTTCAGGTTTAGTCTAAGGCCAGTAAAGTATGCACAGTCCTTACCCTTCAGGTTTAGTCTAAGGCCAGTAAAGTATGCACAGTCCTTACCCTTCAGGTTTGGTCTGAGGCCAGTAAAGTATGCACAGTCCTTACCCTTCAGGTTTGGTCTGAGGCCAGTAAAGTATGCACAGTCCTTACACTTCAGGTTTAGTCTAAGGCCAGTAAAGTACGCACAGTCCTTACCCTTCAGGTTTAGTCTAAGGCCAGTAAAGTACGCACAGTCCGTACCCTTCAGGTTTAGTCTAAGGCCAGTAAAGCATGCACAGCCTTTACCCTTAAGGTTTAGTCTAAGGCCAGTAAAGTATGCACAGTCCTTACCCTTCAGGTTTAGTCTAAGGCCAGTAAAGTACGCACAGTCCTTACCCTTCAGGTTTAGTCTAAGGCCAGTAAAGTACGCACAGTCCGTACCCTTCAGGTTTAGTCTAAGGCCAGTAAAGTATGCACAGTCCTTACCCTTCGGGTTTAGTCTAAAGTACATTGGATTGGATTTGTTGCATTTGGTTTTTAATCTTCCCTTGCCAGTATTCTACACAAGGGAATAGATTTTGTGAAGGAATGTCTCCAAATCATAGGAGGGTTAAAAGTAATTTAATCTTAGTTCAAGCGATATTATAAAACAGTTCACAATTTCGTAAGTTCATTGAAATATATCTGTTTATTCAGAGGAGCAGTATTTAGCACTGCTGCTCTGAATTTATTGAAACCTATTATTAATATTTTCCAAACAGGATAGGAATAAATATAGAACATATTCCCTAGGAGTATGCTATTAACAAACCCAATGTCATCTACAGTATTTCCCAAGAGGCTTTGCCAGGCTTCTGGTAATGAAAGACAGATTGAACCACACAGCTTTTTTGGTGAATGCACACTGTTATTTATCAGTTTCACTGTCTAAAAACGGAATTTTGTTCTTGTAGATTTTGTTTTTCGAAAGATAAAAGTGCTGAAAACTTTGGAATTGTTACTTGATGAAAACATTTCTCATACAATGTGTGGTTCTTCCTTCACAAGTGAAAACAAAATTATTGACAAGTACTGCACTTCAGTACATTCGTTGACCAGCTTCTTAAGAGAGTTGGGTTTATCTGAAGAATTTTTCCCCAAACTTTGTCAAATTATAAGTCTGTCAGCCATGTTAGTAAGTGTTTCTCTGATTCGCACGTCATCATCTAGGCCGAGGTTGTTGTTATTTTGATGGTCTGGGACTCAATTGGAAATGAAGTGGAAAAGTCCATTCAAAAACAGCTTTCTCAGTTTTTACTTTTTTCCACTAAAGTTCACGTCCAAAATACATTCCAAAATTTTGCAGCCTGGTTGCCCGAACAGGGGATGACGTCCGTGAAACACCCCATACAGACTCAGCAAAGATTAGGTCGGCAACAGTGAATCCTTTCTGACCTTTGTTTTGGCCACTGTTTGTTTTTCAATGAAGTGAAATGCATGTTTAATTATGTGGAGCAGGACACCAATGGTGCAGAGCACCAGTGACACATTAGTGGATTTCACTAAACAATAGGTATATCAACCACAGTACCTGGGCCATAGACTGTCACACGCCCCAGACAGTAGAGGGCGCCAACCAGCAATGTATGTTTAGCACAACACTGCTGCTTTTTTTTTTTTTTTTTTAAATAAAAAAATGAATAGGGTTTCCCTAGAATAAATTCACACAGAAAATTTGAATAAGGTGTCCCTTTGTCTTTATTTCTCACAAATCAAAAAAGCCCCCCTCTCCTCCATGCAAGGAAGATTTCAAGAAAGTAGTCAACCAAGGATTCTTTAGAGGATTGACCCAGAATCTAGCACATGGTCTTGGGGCAACAGCAAAGGTTTCTGAGGTGTCAAAGTTTAACTCCAGAAGCCTTTGTGGTTCCCCTTCCATGTACACGTTTCTGGCTCCTCCCCTAAAGCGGCTACATTGCATCATGAATATGCATACTATAGCCACACCCTTTGTAATTTGTATACAACCTCTATACTTGGAGATCATATACAAATTACCAAAGGTTAGACCACAGGACACGTATCAAGATTCACTGTAGCCATTTAAGGTATCATTGCCTACCCTAATCAGTGACCTTTGAACCAAAATGGGGACTGTTCCAGGTTTACCATTTAGGTAAACTGCATGCCTGAACATGGGATGTTGCCCGTCAGTTTTTTACTAGCTCATGCGTCTGAATAATTTTAAATCGAATTTTTTTTTTGCAGGAGAGGGCCTGGGTCAGTCATGACACAAACGCACACGCAAGCTTCATTGGCTGTCAAAGGTCACTTGGCAAGGTAAGAAGCAATACCTTAAAGTTTGTAACCTGTTACTTTCAGCAAGTTTGAATAATTAAATCATGTTTTTAGTCTTCAGATCTCCGTATTCATCCTTGAAATTACTTGTCAACAGTTCAATTGTTGAAAAGGCGACATATTGTCAACATGCATTTTGAGATGGTAATCTGAAACTTGCATTTGATAAAAATGGTGAAGTCCTTTCAAGACTCCTGATTTGAATATGCATTCAGAGTTTGGCTTTGTTTTGATTTCAAAATGCTTTGGATTCTTTTCTTGGCATGTTTGTAAACAAATAGACTTGACTTTCAGTAACAGGTTACAAATATCCTTGGTTGACCACTTAGTTGAGAAGTTGCCAGTTGATGTTGAGGCAAGTAATATTTGTGCTATTTTCATTATTTTGTTATCATATTTTGTGTGCATGATAGTACCTTTACTTTTGTGTCAAATTTCTAAGCTGTTGGTACAAAACGTCACTGATGAGGCTATAAATTTTGAATTTGTCAAAAGTTCATTCACCAATTATTTTTCAAATATTCTAGAAACAGTTTTGGGCAATGAGATTCAAAGCATGAATAATATTTTCATAATTTTCATTGTCTACACCTTAAAAAGATCAGACTTTGACATGGCAAGACAGAGTTTAAAATGAAACATTTCTTCAAGGTCAAAGAACATCAGCTGGCAAAGTCTCAACTTGGAAGTAAATGTTGGAGTACAGATGAGGTCGAAAACTTCTCCAATTTCAGTTGACAGAATTATGTGAGGACTTGTGCACATTTTTTGCATGCCAAGTTAAAAGACTATACTTAGAAATTGTCTAAAACCGTTTTATGCCACAAGGACTGTGCATGCATTAGCGATTGCTGTTGAGTTACTTAAGGCTTGGGGAATAGAGTCACTGCTTTGGAAAGGTTACTCAAGTTTGAATCTGAAATTGGAGCAAGTTTTTGGACCTCATTGGAAGAATCTTTAAACACACCAGGAGTGCACCACACACTCCAAAACAACATTTTGTTTTTCATTCTACAAAATGTTACCAACAAATCTTTGTATAAATCAATTCTGAAAGTCAGAGTTCATGCTGAAGTTCACTCCTGAATCCTGTCGGCGATTTCACAACTTAGAATCCAGTGCAGGAATCCCATGTCCCTTTGGAAGGATTTGTAAGGGCAACTATTTTCAATCTTTTTCAAACTATTTAGCCAAGGTGTTTTACAGTCATTTATTGCAGAATGCATTAAAAAGTCAACTGTTGCATTGCTAAAGGAAAGTTGTCAAGTTTATGGACAAAGTAAAATCTTTGATCAAATGCATATCTCCTATTCGATCAAAATAGTTGAGTTCAGTTGAAGAAATTGTCTTCAGATTTGAAAGTGCTTCAATTGGCTTTATTTCTCTTGTCCTGGTAGGAATTTCAGCTGGGCTGTCCTCCGTTGTCTTCAGTGTCTCCTCATTACGAGACTGAGTTCAAGATGTCTTCAGCAACTTTATACATCAATTGGTCCCTCTCATTGAAGGCAGTAGTAGCTTGAAGATCACTCAGATGTTGGAGTACGGAAAGGATCCAATGTGAAGATGGACTCGTTGTAGATGAAGGGGAGAAAATAGAGAAATATTTGAGTTAACTTTGAATTCTATGTATTAAAATTTAGATTTGATAGTTTTCTCAGATTAGTAAGCACATAAGGCTGTAATATGGACCTTCCTTTAATTTTGCCGCAATCAGTTATTCAATAGTTTAACTTAAATGAGCTTTTTAAGGTTTCTTGACAAAAGTCATTGCTCTGTTTGAGTTCGACTAATTAAAGTAAAAAAATGTATCAGTTTGATTTTAAGTGTCCGTTTGTCTCAGGTTAAAAATTGGTTCACATTATGAGGATAATTGCTTTTAAAAAAAAGGACAATTCGATTCTGAATTTGAAGCTCTATTTCTTTTATAAAAAATATTTCCCACAAAAATTTGAATTCACCACAGATGAAAATTTAAATAGAAAGCACAAATAATTTGCTCAATTTTAATCGTTTGGGAGTGGGAAAGAATGTTGAATTGTACTCTTTTATACTATATCTCAATCAAGGTCAGACATTGCAGAAATGCTGGAAAGGCCTGAATTTGGAATTGAGAAACATTTTCCAATTTTGTTAAGAAATACATGAAAATTCTCTTCACTCCCCATATTCTTTGTACACAACTGCTGGAGTGAAGTCAGGATGCAACCTTTTTTCTGGGAAACGTTTTTAGAAGCTTACTAGAGACGATTGGAGTGAACCAGCAACTAGTAATGAAAAATAAAGTCAACCTACACAAGGCTGAAACCAAGACTGAGGAATTTGACTTCAATATGCCACACCCAGTTTTCCCTGAGGAAAGAATGATTAGGTTTCCCTTGGAAATATTTTTTAGAGGTCAGTACTTACAGTAGCTAGTTGCTTAGACCATGGAGGGACCATGATCATATGGAACTTCGGAACAAATACAGAAAACTGCATCAAAATTTAATCAGATCTTGTACATTCTGAGCGTCCTAACAAGGTGTAAATGCACGTCTTGTTGGCAACACTGGGAGACTCCGACAGTGTGATACTGTTTGGCTGAAAACCCGCCGACAAAATGACAGGGCCTACGCAATACTAAGAGTCTAGCAGAACACGTGATGGCAAGGAGCCAATAGCAAGAGTGGAGGAAAGGTGTGGCGCAATAGGAATAGAATGAAAGGGGAACCCACGGTCTGCCCTTTCGTGAATTGGGGGCGAATACGAGCCGTTTTGCACACTAGTCTCTTTCCACACACGCACACGGAATGGTACTTCGGCTGAAAAAGAGACCAATTCTTTTGTTGGATTCTTTTGTTCCGTCTCTCCTGAACAATAAAAAAGATTCGAGGCTTACGGAGGATTAGACGCCGCTATCTTTCGTTACGCTTGAGTGAACAACAATGGGGAGAATTGAAGCAGAAAATCTCGAAAAACTCGCCTTCTAAAGCATTTTAAGCAACAAAATGACGTTTTTTGTAGAGGAAATCACATAACAAACCTGCCCATAATCTCAAATTTTAAAATCTCGGTCGGAATAAAAAGTTGGCTTTTCAGGACTGGTGGGTTCCTTGTGAAAACTTTCTCCTACTCGACGTTGGTGGCGCTATAGCAAAGACAGTCCCAGTCCATTTGTGTTTTTTCCCTTGAGAATCAAAACCCGACATTTCTCAGTTTCTCTTGTGCTTGCACCCCGTTATGTATTCTGAGTGCAGTAACAATTAAGCGGTGGGGGTTGGGCTCTGTAACGGGGGCAGGGGGCTCACAACCTGCTTTTTTCTACATAATTTCTCAGATTATCAAAAGCAGCATAATTATTTAACTGTCCTTGCCCTATGAGTCTTTTTCTCCGATATTGTACATTATACGTACCCCCATCATCCCGTTTCAAGCAAATCCTAAATAACCAGGGTTTTTAGCCTGTTTGCATCAAAACTTCCTTTCAAATTTGATCAAACTATCTGAGCTGGCACTGGAGTTTCTATTTATTTATTTCCCTCGTGAGCAAAAACATTATTTTACTACTTTTCATAAGGCTACTGCCGAATTTGCCGAGCAGTACTGGTTCCCGCCTGCGTAGGCCAAAACTAACACAAAACGGGCAACCAGCGGTTTGGACCGTTAAGAAAATCCGATTTGGACCGCCGATATGGGCATTTTTGTACACGGTCGATCATGCACACGTGTATACAGCATAGCGAGCCACAAAATTGGCCATTTCGGCGTTTCCAAGGAACATGCGCATTGTGCATGACCGTATGGCGGGCGCTATACTACGGAAATGCTCATATCGGTGTTTCCCATTGCCGCGCGCATCGTGCATATCAATTGCACCGCGGACTTTCAATGTCATAGCGCCACCAATGGTGGCTGTGAGAAAGTTTTAGCAAAGAACCAGCCAGTCCTAAAAAGCCAACTTTTTTATTCAGGCGAATTTGGGAATTTTGAAACTATGAGTAGATTTGTTATGCAATTTCCTCTTCACAAAACATGATTTTGTTTCCTAAAATGCTGTCAGAGGCGAGTTTTCTGATGTTTTCTGCTTCAATTCTCCCCTTTGTTATTCACTCAGACGTGACGAAAGATAGCGGCGTCTAATCCTCCGTAAGCCTTGAAACATTTTATTGTTCGGGCAAGATTCACCAAAGGAATCTGACAAAACAAGTGGCCTCTTTCGCATACGCCAGTGTTCGTCCGTTCAAATGGTGGTGTTGTGTAGAATACCGTCTGATGACAGAAGACAAGAAGGTGCGTTTCGTAATGAGACTAGTATGCCTGGCACCGGCACTCGTGCGCCA
Organism: Acanthaster planci; assembly: GCF_054643075.1. Taxonomy (NCBI): domain Eukaryota; kingdom Metazoa; phylum Echinodermata; class Asteroidea; order Valvatida; family Acanthasteridae; genus Acanthaster; species Acanthaster planci. The sequence continues at coordinate 22,904,030 of NC_141781.1, forward strand.
TGAGACAAGCTGTCAGAACGTCTTCAGATTCTTACGTAATACCTAAGGAACCCACAAACCTTTCACAAAGCCAGTTTTCGTTTTGGAAATATTCTCCCTTTTCTGGTCTGGGTCTCAGTCTTTTCATTAAATAAATTCAGGCTCCAAAAAGCCAATGATCATGGGCACAACCTTCTCCCCAATGCCTATACGGTTGACAATGGACAAAACAACATCGAACAAATTTTGTTGGCAAGCACAGTTCATATTTTTATTTTCTTCAGCAACACTATTTCGTCAATAACTACATGTACATGTATTTCGAGCTTTTAATTATGAAGTTTGTATGAAGAGCAACCCACTGCAAAAGAAGTCTTTCGTCTTATCATGAGAAATGTTCGCATTCTAACCAAAGACACGGGTAGACAAAAAACACCAAAATTTCAGTGGATTTTTGTTGAGGGGGAGTTAGGCAAAACTGAAGGATTTCTTTATTAAATGTGTGGCTACATTTCGGGACTGTTTAGGGAGGAAGGGAAATAGACATCTTTTTTCGAAATGCTTCTTTCTCGGTTTGTGTGTGGGGGTGGCCCCCGTTACTTTCCCATGGACCTGCCGATGCCTTCCAATCCTGTCAAATGTACTCTTTTCATGGTATAAAATTATCCAATTACACAATGAATGCTAAGCACAATAAATTACTGAAATTCCAAATTGAATTAAACATATGAACTCCCTTCGGTTCCCCAGAAAACAAGAGCCGAAGTATAATTAAATACTATCACAAACTGCTTCAGGAAAATTCCCGAGTTGTCTCATGGTATTCATCTGAAATGGCAGCGCTACTTCAAACCTGTTCAGCATTTAAAAATGTGTGTGCAAAAAAAACAAACAAAAACCAAACAAACAAACAAACTAAATATTTTTTCAACGAAGATTGCCTAAACAACACGTCATCCCACTTTAAACATGCCAGTTTATCGGTAGCTTTTGTCTTTCATAGCAAGAGATAATTATGAAATCAATACCTAATGTAAAAGGGTAATTTCGTTTCGTTGCAATTATATAGTTTGATTTATCCCGACAGTGCTAGTGTTCTTACGACATTGATGAACAAGATAAAATACATAACGACTCCTCTCTATTCACTAATCAGATTGAAAACCAGGATTTTTAACAATTCTGTTAAACTTAATTTTACTGAAAGACAACAATGATTGGAAAATGTCACCTGATTGATAGGTCAAAATAACTATAGACATGTGACTTGATAAAGGAAAGTTTGATGGGTAAAGACGAGGGGCTAGTTGTGGTTAGAGGGAGCGTCTGAAGGGAGTGTAGGCTGACTTTCCCTCTAGTCAAAAAAAGGTTCAGGTAATTACTATACAAACATCGTTATCCGATAGTTTAATGCGACGCAAATACACTGTCATCAAATTTGGGTACTTCATAGATACGGAGTACTTCACTTTACGATTCATACAGAACAGACAACACATGGACCGTAAACTTCAAAATCTATTAGAAATACGGCCGTTTCACAATAGTGCGCCACCAAGAATTTACAACGCGTTGGCCAATTACAGTGCGCAAAATCTGTCGACCAAACGCACGTTTGGAAAGGGTCGACAGATTTCGCACGTTGTGATTGGCCAACGCCTTGCAAACTCTTGGTGGCGCACTATTGTGAATCGCCCGTATTGTCTAGGTTTTAGTCTTCCTGTTCCATGTTAGTGAAAACTCCATCGTTGGAAAACTGACCGACACCCTAAAAAAGGTTTCTCTTTAAGAAAATTATTTACAAACAATGTAATGCTCGACAGTGGTTCAAGCTTGTTAAGATGTACTGTACATGTAGGACAGACCATGTGTAACTAAAATGGAATTATTGGTAGGATGTTTGTCAACTACCCAGCGGTATAAAGATAGTTTATCCCACACGAATATGTCACCTCAAGGGTGTGGGTTATTTCAAATGGTCATTTAAGTTGACTGACCGCGTCGGCATCTGTCACACCAGGTCACATAGTACAAAATTATGACCTTTAGTAGAGTGTAAGCCACCTGTGGTTGTCCCTCGATATTGATAGACACCTGCCATAACCCTGTCACCAGGGCAACACATGTTTGATCGCCTGTTAGTGTCACATGATCTCCACAGACGAAGGTTCTTCCAAGCAGTGTTCACTGCCTTAGATATTAATGCTGCAAGTGACACTGGCCCACAATGCCTTCGACCTCCGTCTCGGACGAGTAAAATTACTTCGAGGTCATGTCTGGCTATTCAACAATTAAAAAGTTCAGGAGCGACAAAACTAATGGAGGCCCAACTCATGACGCATTATGACAGTGCCAATCATCTGCTCAAAAGTAAGAAAATGTATGGAAAATCAGCAAGACGACTGTTTGTCCTTCAAAATATTTTGAATCCTTTGTTGAAGAACTTGAAGCTAGATACTGTTCTCTTTTGCAGCACTCTGGGCGCCTTAGGCTGGGGAGATTTGGCACGATCCCGGTCCTTTCTTGACGACGGAGGCGATGCTGGGACAGTCTTTTCTTCACTAATAAAAAGTGGCTTAAGAGGCATATGTCGCTCAGCTTCTCGCCGGATCTCGCGAACAGTCTCGTGAAAGACACTTTCCACATCCTCAAATTCTCCAGCTGCCGAGACTTCGTAGTATGAGCATGCGTACTGCGTGGCCAAAGAACTACCGTCCAGCTTGCTAACTTGTCTGTTTGTAAAAAAAAAAAAAACAAGAAAATGAGGATTGTTGTGATGAAAGGGCCGCAAGTGAATCAAAGGTTGTGCACGTACAAGGAAAGAAAGATTTCTTCGAGCACATTTAGGAGCCCAAAACTATCAAATGGATCAAAAGCTATTCAGAGCTGACATAAAATTTATAATTCCTTCAGCGATTTTTATTTCGAAATTCACGGGAAACTTGATACATTTTTTGCTAAAAACTTAGGCTGTTTGTTATGTTTTCCTTCCAAATCGTCCTTTTCGTAATTGGTACAAATGTCTCAGTTTCAGACATAGCTCAAACAGAGCCAGTATTTTTATCTCCAAGATTTTTTTTATTAAAAGACTTCACGAGTATTTCCCCTTTGACACTGATTACAATAGCTACCCTCATCTGTAGTATAACTCACCTATATCTCTCCATCTCATTTTTGTTTCCAACAAGAACCACGGGCGCCTCGTGTGTATCTCTGGTCTTCTGCAGCTCAGAGACTTCTTGCAGTAGATTTTTGGCATAGTTGAAGCTGTGTTTGCTGGTGATGCTATACACGACTACAAGGCCATCAGCCCATTGGATGTAGCGCTCAAGATTCTCCGCGTCCTGGCAAAAACACCCCCAAGAAAAAAATCGAGAAAAAAATAGAAATTTGTAAGAACTAAAAAACGAAACAACGAAGTTTTGGGGGAGGCATTATTGTTGTTTGCAGTTTTTATACAATCCAGGGAACTTTTTTATGTAATAATTTTTAAGATTTGAATAAATTTCGATTTTTTTCATTTTTACGCCTAAGATTACCAATTCAATAATGTTCGGCGGAAAACTAGTGAACTCGTGTTAACTTTTTCAAGGGGGAAAAGCATTCCATTATTGTTCCCTAGAATCAGGGAAGGAAAATACAGAAAATGAGGAGGAAATAAACAAGGAAGGAATAGTCATGGTCGTATCCTCTCAAAGACTGAGGGGGTTTAATTCAGCTTCTTTATTCGTATACCCCATGTGCAGTATCCATCAGACGAAGAAGCATTGTTTGGTTATCAATGACGTCTTCCTTGCAGTAAGTATCCTCTGAAACGACAGAAAAAGAAAAAAAATCATCTCATTACATTCCAATGTCTCTGCGAGGGAATTCATTCAGCAAAGGATAGGCCCTACGACTGCATACTGTCAACGTGACACAAGCCCGTGATGTCACTTGACATGACAATATTTTGTCCAATTATCATGAACCGTATTGTAGTATCCAATTTCCAGTGGTTACGAATTTTTGTGGCAAGCGCAGTGATAATGGCAAAGAGCTGCTGAGATGTTTTCACATATATACCTCGGATTGGCTGGCTGCATCTTGCTAAATTACGAGTAAATTACTGCACGTGCATGTGATTTACTGCATTGCTCAACACTCAGCCCGCGATCTGTGGAAAACACCTACGAGGGTCCACAAAAACAGCAAATAACTTTTTAATTGGCCAAAATAAGGCCATCGTCGGAAGAAACCGTGCCGCAAATTTATATCAGCAGTTATTTCCTAGTGACAGATTCACAGTCATTTGTGCGACGTGCCAGGCGTGCTATGAACGACCGGCATATTTCTCCAATAAGGGAAAGGTTGATGCAGTCATAGAAATTCAGCAAGATTGGCGAGATAACCTCGCCCATTAATTTCTGAAAGGTACTGGTGAGTACAGATTGTACTATAGGCCTACGCGTATGACCCTTTAAAATTACTCGAAAACTGGCGTTTATAAAAAGTATCAATTTTTTAACACAGCTAAAATTATCCGAAAGTTAATTCTAAAATGAAGAGCCTGTACTGGAAACGAAATTCAAAGCAAATAGGCTGATAACAAAAATCAAAACTAATGTGAAAAACAGTGAACATGGATATACGAAAGACTAGAGGAATGTATTCATTATCTTATCATTACTCCAAAATATCAAGACAAGTCTCACATTACAGAAATTTTCCTCTAAACAAACGTGCATGCAATATTACAAAGACCTGCAAATCACTACTGAGACCGTTAACACACACAAGATTTGAAGGCGATGTAATCTCAGTCGAATATGTTTTACAGGAATGTCAACTTGTGACTAAAGTTACACAGCAACGGACTAGAGTTACGCAGGCCAAAGAATAAAACGACTCGTGTCGCTAGTCGTATCGATGGTAAGAACGATATGAAAGGGACGTCTATACCGTAACGCCCTCACCAGTAATTCCCTTGTTATCATAACTCACGTCAAAACGCTGAAATTAGCTGTCTAGTGTCTACTTGATATAACTTTATCACGGAAACCAAATATTTTCTGTGAAATATTAAACTTCAAGTGGCATTTTCTATAACAGATAACAAGAGTTGCACGACCTTGCAGATGAATTGAACTGATTGACGGAGTGTCTGGCAGCTAAACTAGAGTTACTGGTAATAGCTGCGGAATGTGAGTGTTTAATCTCTATCCAACAAACTTCAAGAAGCGAGCTAGGAGTCGCCACGTACTTGGAAGAAGTGGTATACACATACTCTCCGATGTTATCAAAACAATGTAACAAATGCCTTTTATGATAAGACGATGGTGTATATTTATTATGATATTAAAAGGGGTGCCATAATGACGGCGCCAAGAGTAGAGAATTTGCGTCGGATGATGAAAACCTGACCAGGACCCCTTCGTGTTATACTAAAAAGAAAATCAGTTCCCAGTTCCCAGGCTTGCTCTACCACTTTGGACAGAGCGCCTTTACATCAGCCTGTCAATATAGCATTTGTCACAGGCTGAAATATTTGATCACGGGATCATATCCGGATCAGGAATGTTCATATCGTACAAGCTTTGTAAAATAGCAGATTGGAAATGTCAAATGGATTGCAAAGATAAACATATGAGTTTCAGCCAATGAGCGTCTCGGACATTCTCAATGCATCCTGGGATTGGATGAAAACTTCTTTCAAGCAATGCATTTTATGCTCAAACCCATGCAGGATGTGAACCAGTCAAACATTGATTAATTAGTTTCTTCAGACTTTTCTCAATTACAAGTTCCACCCACAGACAGGTGCACAGTTGCAGTATCTCCGAGAAACTGTTTCAAATAAAAAAAACACGTACTAAGCAATTGTTTTCAATACCCAGTTCACATTCCAATATGTTTGTATATAACATGCCTTGCGCGTTTGTCATCCAATCCCATAATGCAATGAGATCCCGAAAAGATTTATGGATGATCACTCCCAACTTCCACTCTGTCCTAAAATTCCGTTATTTCAATTTTACATCGAGCAAGTGAGTGATAGCCTACTGATAACTCTTATGGTTAAAGAAACAACCACCCAGTGGAGAAACTTTATTTCTTTTCGCCTGAAACTATATGATTTTTTCTTGAATGACAGTGATATCACGTCACCGCAAAAAAAAAAAAAAAATCCTGCCAGAGGCTTTAATATTTCGTGCTTTGTGACCGATACTTAGAATTTGCCGAATGACAAGACCCCACATCACTGACCTTGAACAAACAATATTTGAGAGGAAAAATTCGACGGATTCCCGCGGGAATATGAAAAGACCCTGTGATAGAGCCAGTCATGTAGAATGATCCAAAACAGCCTCGGGCTGAGACTACTGTGAACTTAATCTCACAACGAAATGAAAATGTCACATTTCATTTATGAGTTTGAGGATATTCGAAGCAGGCCCTCAACTCAGATTTTATCACATCTTAAAGCGGCTTAAAAATCACATATATCAAACCTCAAATATGAATTTTTGTACATGCCGGTAGAGGCTTTGCTTAAAACGCTTCATATCACAGTTTTGAATTACAAAACATTGGCATAATGAGGGCGCTTCCTGTGCCACCATGGAAAAAGTCGACATTAATCCTGTATCCCTCTCTCGTAAATAGATTGTTTTTGGAGGGAATCGAATGTGCCTGGATGAGGTGTAAATACCCTGAATTTACAGAGACGTTTCATGCATAGTTTGATGGTGGAAAATATGAAGACCAACGGGGATTCCTAGTCGGAAATGTCAGTTGCATGTATGCCATATGACACCGAAGCAACACAAAGAGCGCCTGTCTGTGGATGAAAAATCAAGCAAAGAAAGTCCAACTTTATAGAAGTTCAAACTTTAGCAAAGTCAAATTTACCAACCACCCAGCAGCAAATTCTTTCGGTGAGACAAGAACGCGTTTGCCAATTACATCCATCTCTTTAGAGAATACATAAATCATAAAGTTACAGTTTCTGTGATTGAGAGAAGTCACACAGGTTTATAACTACATGTAAGCCGGACTGGATCACTGAGGTCAGGTTTCCTAGAGCAACTGGCGCCACTGTAGAAAACTTTGAACAACGCATCACCTTACAGGTCGGTTTCTAAATTTAGAGAAAAGAAAGGTTACTATTTAGTATAGGGTATCCAAAAAAGTGGCTTCAAATGAATGATCAGTTACGCTTGCTTGATATCACAGAACGCGTTGAATTCTTGCTTCACACCATTAGTATTTTTAATCCATTACATGATGTTACATGCAATGTTTTATGACATCGTCGAATCTATACGTCGAATCGTAACAGAATTAAAAGAGGTCATCGCACTTTTGATTTATTACTGTCGTTTCATTATCAGTCATTTATAACCGGTTTATAGTCGGTTTACTAAAACCGGTGCTGTACTATGTTCCTCAAAATACGGTGAAATTGAAAGTTTATTTGTTCGTAATCTTATACAGTCTTGTCTAGATCTCTATACCTGATAGATTACAGGCATTTGTCACGCCAAGGTCCGTTAAAAAGTTTTCCCCCAGGGCCAGTTGATCCTTCAAGTGAATCTAGTGGCATATGTGAAAAGAACACCAGACATTGAGGGAGGTAGATGGTTTATCCGAATGATGAACTAAAATCAATGGGTAATTGAAACCGATTTCATCCATGAACACATTGTGAAGAAAGGATTGAGAGTCGTCCGTGCGTGAGTAAGAAGAACTGACGTGTTTTCCTGACACTTGGAGGGGGGACATGATGCATGACAACGACATTATAATGTGTGAAGATTCCTTTTGAGGACTAACAGACAAAAATACTTGAGGTAAACCGATGACAGCTTGGCTTATTCTGTCGACTTTTTGTAGATGGTACTCAGTATTCCACTCGCAGAGGTCCTGGGCATTTCGTAACTTGAAGTCGACTTTTTATGCAGATTCGCAATACATGTACACATGTGCCACGTTTACAGCTTCACTTTATGAACATGGCTATAAAGCTTTGGAAATTTTGGAAGTTTTCATCCCGACTATTCTGGTCAGTGCATTTACCTAGCTGCGTCTTGCATGCGTCCATGCATACATGGTAGTTTCATAAGGCAAAATGTCACTACATTAATGCTTGCAGTCTGTACATGTAGCAAGAAGTTGCCTGCATGGTAACAAATGAAACTATTCAAGAGGATAGAAGTTGCATCTTAGAATTATTGGGAGTTCTCGATTCATTTCTCTCATATCGACGGACCCCTGTAGCTCTGTCAATTGATTTTGTACTGTGTTTACACCCATACACGAATGTCTACTTCAGATCTAATTTCTTTGATCCTAGAGACCTATGTTTAAACCGGTTATTTGTCTCTATTTTCCCGCCAAGGTCCTCTAAGTTTTATACTCCAAAAGGCTCTGACACGCTGATTTCGCTCGAAAAAAGCAGAAGAATAGATTTACTTGGCAGCCTCCGGCGACAAGACGATGGACGAGCCTAACTGACCATCCACAAACTGTGACTGAGACAGTAGTTCTTCTGTAATTTGAAGAGCTAATAAGTCCCATGGGTGTACAGAAATAGCTATTACTCCGTAGGCACAGAAACTGACATTTAAAAGTACTGTAAATTTATGCATGACGTCATGCATACTGTACTATGTAGCGCCCTCTGTCCTGACTGAGAACATGACTGGATGTGAATAATTCTACAACACTGCGAATATAAAACGTCATGCGAAACAAATCCTGAAAAGTGCCAATTTAAGGAATAACTTTGCAATAACTGACAAATAGAACCATACGCATAAAGTGCAGATTTTGATGGCCGAAAAAGCATAAATGAAAACCCTGCTATTTATTTAGAGTTTAACGCTAAATTATATTTTTATGGCTTCTACAAATTGCCAACTGGAATCATTTTAAGGCTATAAATCATCGAGTCCATCTTCCGATACAGCTGTTCTGATGTCCTTCATACATTCCGTCTACGTCAAAGACCTGCATAACAATCTGCACAAGCATGTGTACAAGAAGGCAAAAGGTGGCGAACCCGGACTGAGCAGTAAGGAGAGTGCGTGACTGTCGAGCCCTGGTTTTGATTTGGCAAGGATTCCTGTGTCTACACTCGGGTGATTTCGGGAATGTATAATAAGCCACAAGTGAGCTGGTTCACAGATGCTAGCGATTTCATGGACTGGCCTTCTCGCCGTATCCTGGACTCATAATATGTAAGATCATAACACTACATCCGAATGATTTTGCAAACTCTCCAATTCACTTGTGAAGTTGTGATAAATTTCAGTAAATGATTTAAAGGATTTTTTTCCGGGCAAACGTTCATCCCTATTAAAGCGGGATATCATGAAACTACCTTTAGAAGAAAAATTATTCGGTCTGAAGAATATATTTCTCTTAAATCACTAATTGAAAAATGCGAAATTTAATGAATAATAATAAATTTCAAAGGAAAGCTCAGACAATGAACGAAAGAGTGATATTTCCGTTCCAATTTGTAGTCATCATAATGAAAAAGACATTCTTCAATTTTTTTTTAAAGATCTAATGTTATGAAAAGTGCATTGGAAATTCCAATTAAATTGAAAACGGACAAAAACCTACCTAAACACACCCTTAACGTTAGTGAAGATGTAAATTATGTCTTCTTCTGGAATATCATGGACTGGTTCGTGTCACGGTTGGCATAACTCCACAGTATGGAGTCCGTTTCAGCGAACGGGGCTTACTCTGGACAATTTCACTGTCACCATCCAATCCACACGTGACATTCTGACGTCACATGTAAGGCAATAGAATGGCGGTATCCTTACAGTTACACATCAAGCAAGTTTGAAGGGTGCAATAGTTTTGCTTTTCACGGTTAGTTTGCCTTTACCTGCAGACTCATATGACGTTTTGAATGTCAAGAACTTTGAGAGGCATAAGCATGCTTTTCGATTGGATGAGAAATGAGCTGTAAAATGGAAGTATTGAACACTGATATGGAGATACAATGGCGCATACAAAATGGCGCAATGAACTACAAAGGGATCTAGTCTGGGGCGGAGTACTTAAAATGATTCACTTTAAGTTTGATGAAGCATCTGCTATCAACAAGACTTGGCAATGCAATGTGCCTGTAAGTTCAAAAAGAAGGAAACGAAAGAGGGCCGTCACTGCAGACTGTGATAAAGTTTTATTAAGTGGATTTTGAGGGGTCTACAATACTTAAATGATGGACAATACAACGATACTTGTACAAAAGCTATCACTTGCCCTTCACTAGCTATCCTCATCGTCTTTCTAAATCTTAAAAGCTATAGTTGAAACCAACTCATCAGGTGTGCATTCTTGACATACCAGAATGTGCTTCGGGTAACAATTCTGTAGACAGGTAAGCCAAAATGTTGACAAGACCTTGAGTACCTTTGGCGTCCAATCGATGTCAAAGCAACACTGTCAGTTATGGAGTCTTAATGAAGCAATGTGATGTGTCCCACGTTAGGAAGCCTGTTGCTAGCATGCACAAGACCTGCAAGCTTTGATGACCAATCGCATCGTCGAGTCTTCAAGTTAAGACTCTAAGCTATCAATCCCTCTCATCGAGTCCACGTCTTCCTAGAAGGCGGTGCATGCAAAGCCCCGTCGAGCTTTTAACTATTTGAAAACAACCCAATTCAATTACATGTCTCCATAACCATTCAGAGACCTTAACCAAGGAGTACAAAACTTGTGAAAATTTTGAGCTCTAACACGGTAACATACTTCCTTTTTCAACCTCCAGCAAACCAACTTTGTTGTTCTAAACAATGAATTTTCAAACTTCTGTCCTAAATCTGTTTGTATGTAGCTGCCAAATAATTATGTATCGGGCAATTTGTTACTTGCTATTCCTTTCACTCCAATGCCACCGGTATTAATTCGAACACCTCTGGTAGACTTTAACTCCGAAGCTTTGCGAGGCGATGGGGCCATGGATTAAGTTGGTCAACCGTGATGGAATCTTAAATCTGTTTGGTAGGATCGACAGTCAACATTTATGTGATTCGACACGTAATTTGTAGCGTGTTATTGAGGTTTCAGTGTGAATAGTGCTGATCCTGGAGATGCATCGAGCAGATGACAAAAGTCGGATAACTATTCAATTAAGAATGGCGAACGTCACTTACAAGACATTGGAGAAAACCTAGTTTCTATATCAGTCAGAGAAAATCTTATATATCTGAATCAAGCCTTCTTTAGTGCTCACGTTAGAGGTTTTTTCTATTCAAGTTAGACTGTTACAACCCTTTACAACCTTTTCTCGTGTTCAAAAACATTTCTCATATTGTAATGGTGATTTTGGCCAGGTCACACTATGGGCTCTAACCAATCAAATCAATGTGAGAATATTAATTTAAAAGCATGACGACAATTGTTATAATAATAGGATGCCCTTATTACGCCGAATAGGCATAGTCAATATAATACTAGAGTCCAACTATGAATGCTGAGGACATAAGCTACAAATTAAAAATCTCAACACTTCATTTGAACGTTTTGTTTAACATCTTTAAACCGAATGATTCATCCCAGACACAAAACACTATTCCAAGATGGCGGATTTTGCAGAAGGCAAGAGTTATTGAGTCCTCGACCAGCCCAACAACACCGTAAAAACCCATTCTAATGTAGATTCGATCAAAGCGCGAAGTCTGCGATATCTTTGGGTTTAAATTCCAACCAATATCCCGGGAGACACTTTGCCTTCGAGATAATTTATGATGAAATAATAAAACGTTGGCGAACAAATACACCAAAAACAGCTGCGCTTACACATTCCAAAGATAATATTTTGCCACGGGTTTCTAAGAACTGTATGACATAAGAAATAATGCTGACGTAAAGTGACCAGATAAAGTGACGAGAAAATAAAATCCCATTTCAATATGGCGATCTATTAACTATTTCTTTAATCCACTGGCGCCAAGACTCCTAACAAAACAGTGTGAAGGACACCTGGGCGATCGAGTACAGACTGACGAATCCAATCTATGAGGTTTATTCGTATCGAGTTGGAACTGGGAACAGGGACACGGGAGAATCAATTCAAGACAAAACCTCACGATGGAGTATACTACGGCACCAATCTACATCGAGTACAACTAAAAGGTAGCATTGGAACCAGGAAAACCGGATTGAAAGACGAGAAAACTACAATACAAACTTTATCAAAATGTGCCATGAACATTTCAGTACACATCAGAAGCCCAACAAAGCAGTTTCGCAATATCAAGTACTAATTGTGCAAATATCTCAAGATCTAGAACCTGTAATTTAATTTTTTCAATACATAGGAGAGATGCGAATCTCAACTTCTCAAACTTAAAATTAAACGAGCCTGTGTCAGTGGTCTTACATGTTACGATTTAAAGGGACCTCGGCAGCCTCCTCTTGGTCTTTAACGGAAGGTAGCAATTGTTGATGGACTCTATCAATTGTTCAAATCATCTGTTTGCTATCGAGGAACTCTCAACCTATGCAACAACGAAATGAGAACTGAACTGATGAGAGTGAACGAACTTTGAGTATCTAAAAAGCATCCCAGTTGGGTCAACAATTTGCGAAGCATTTTGTTGATCACAGTTATACGAACGTGCCAAAGTGAACGTATATGTACATGCCAACACATACAATCTCACTTATTTCTCAACCTGTTACTGGGCTTTTACATCGCAAAAATATTGAGGGTGATTGATGACGTCTTTCCTGTAAACAATAAAACGAACCAACGCTAGAATTCAACGTAGTACGCCTATAGACCCTCATTATATGTCTGACAATTAGCCAAGCTAGTTGGTTGCCTACATACATTTATGTAATTTTACCAGAGTTGTATTGATGAAACAAGACTAGTAAGATCCAAGCCTCATAGATCATGTTCCTATGCTAAGTAAAATATCCAGTAATTTGCTGCTTCTTTGAAATGAACAAATTTATGAATGGTTGGGGCGCTGTTCAAATATCTTAAAACAGCTTTTGCACTTTTGTTGGAGTAATATTAATTTTTACTTATTGCAGTGAACCAATTGTAAGCGGTTAATACAGATTCTAAGGTCGGTAAGGCATACAACAATCTTCACGAATTGCACATGAAATGATTTTACAACTGCACATGTCAATAAAAGTCACCAATCGGTGCCCTCGTGGCTTATAAGACGCTCAAACTCTGTTGCATTTTTGACTTGCAGTGAAAATTGAGCTAATGTCGTTATAAACAACAAAAGGTAAGGAATTCAGATGTACGATAACAGTAAAAAGGTCATGCTGAAAGACAAATAACGTTACACATGCATGAGACTTCCAAAAGAGTCTTCATGGACAGTATGTTATTTACAGCGCAATTTGTGACGCCTGTGGGGACATTTGAGCAGAGATTTATAAGTTTTCAGCGCGTTTCTGGTAAACGTCTCTAAGTCGACACGGCACGTGCTGCAGAGCATTCAGGATGATTTATCGTCACCATGTGTTCATACAACACCCACTGGACGTCGCTAAACCTTGACACGCAATGTCAATTGCAGCTACCATTTTCTAGGGGTTTTCGTGGGTACATACCAACGGGAACAACATATGGACGAAATAAAATTCAATAATTTAGTGAATGGGTGACTGCTACGAATTAGACAGCCTGTAGGGATATCATGCGATCGGGAAAGCCGCCGTTCCAAGATTGGTGGTAATATATCAACAATACCTCCACGGGGATAAGATACTAATACATGTATAATGTACACGTACAACCAGCTCCATTAGAATACAATATTGCCGAAACGAGACACTGACTCGATGGACGATTTCTCATTGTAAATGAGAACGAAGAAACGAGAGGGTGTGGCAGGAGCAAAACTAATGCTAAACATAATAACACTCAGATAGGTGACCGAAATACAGGAGGGTACGTCACGTTCGTGACACGCCATTAAATGATGAAAGTTAAATGCTAAGGTCTTTGCAAGTGTAATCACACTGACTGCTATCCATTCCAACATAACGATATCATGACAGAAAACTCAAAGAAATTGAATGACTGCAAACCAATGCATGTCCCGTGTCTGGTGTGTCAATGCACCAGGAGTACGTGTGTTTACGTGGTAAATCTAAATATACAAAATGACAAGTGTGTATTTTTGTGACAGGCGCAAAAATGAATGACTCCGTTTCCAACTGATTAGTACATGAACATACGTTTCATAATTACACGAAATGAACCATGGGCATAAATGAACCTGGCAGCAATAGCGTAAGCTACCCACCGAAAATGTACACGGGTACAAACTTTGCGGTCACTTTGCTCTCGGACTTTCCGAGTTTTTCATTTAGTCTTCAGGAAACCCAGTAATATTGTAATAATTGAAAGTTTCTGCTCTAAGAGGCTGTTACAATGTACGAAATGAGGAATCCAACATCTGCTTTTTCCGAGGTAAAAAACAACAAATTAACAGAAAGCCATGTTTATTTCTGTTGACGTCGTGCGCTTGGGCGAAAGAAATTTTGGAAGTACTTATTTTGAACTCCTTCAACCCCATTTAGACCAGAATTTAACAGCTACATATGCATGATGATAGAGGGTTTTGTGATGGGGAAAAAACTTGTGCAGGACATGAGAGACCATGACGTTGCAATCTGTACCCCTATACATATCCGATGGATTGCTCAAGCCTATAACTGCCGTAGCCATTTATGCACATGCGTGCATAATTATGGATTTACAATTATCGTTGAAAAGGTCCATAGGAAGTAACAGAAAAAAACAGAACAAGAAATATCAGTCACCGTCCTGAAGGCGAACAGAGCATACTCTTCAGAACGTTGAGTGTCTTCTCAGAACCACACACTCATAAAAGAGATATTTTCTTGTACATGGTGCAACCGCAAGCCTAACCTAATTTAGTACTTCCACCACGCATAGCTTCAAGTCTTATCCAAAGAAATATCTTGTGCACGCCCCGTGCACTTACCTAATGTTGGGTCGTACTCATTGATGAACCGTCTTGTGATGAATTTTACTGTCAGTGCTAAAGGGAATAACAAGTAAAAGCACATTATCTTAACAAGTAAACAAAATACACTTAACTTCATATCCAGAAAACGACCCAGCAGGTTTGTACTCTTGTTTTGTATAAACGGACATTTTCCAATAAAAAAATGAAAAGCATTTTGTCAATTGTTCACCGATAATTCAAAATTCGAATAACTGCTTGTTAAAGTTACCAAAACCACTTGAAATAGAAAAAAGTTCAATGTATCTTTCCCAAATTTTTGTCAATTTGAAGACAAGATAATTTCAATCTATAACCCGAGGGTGTTTAAGACTGAGGCTGTTTTAACGAAACGCCAAGAGCCAAATATCAACTATTCGTTATTCAGAAATTGAGGTATAAAAAGAAAAACGCAAACAAAAGCGGTTAAATCGTCAGACACTTTTGCATGGCCGACCTGCAGACTCGACATTTGTGTGGTTTCTTCCTCAATATAGTATTCTCCGTCGTTGCACCATTGATTAAATAGGACGAGTCACACGCCATAATGTCCAATTACTAACGCGCTGTAGTGTAATTCGGCCAGAATTAGAAGATATCACTGCAGTAGCATTACACTCGTGGGCGGGTGGTACACGCGCGCGTTACATGCCTCTTCAACAAATAGGCGTATTTGCCAAATGTAAGCGCCTCAAGCTGAAAAACGCGCGTGTGAGTGAGGTGCCACCCTAGTTTTGGCGTCTAATCGAATTAGTCCAAAGACATATAAAACACATAGACGGACAGCTCCTATTCAAAACAACGGCGGGGTACCGTAGCCGAGACGGCACCCGACTAAATCCAAAACGTGGGCAAATTCACCCCTTGGTATAGGGACACACAGATGACACAGCCCAAAAATTCTATGAAGCCATTTTTTGATTGTAAAAAAAAATCCCGTTTACTTAATCTTGCCCATGCAGATTCGAAAAAGTGCGATTGCAACATTTGAACAGAAGAGATAGCAGTACAAGAGAGTCTTTTTAGAGCCTATGTAAACAAATACATACATTCCCAGTTCATGCATGCGTTACGCGCAATTCGCAATAGACGCACTGCCATTCGTCGTTTCGCCCATTACTTGCCCACGGTTTATAAACTCACGGTTACATGCGCAAAACTCGTGGTCTATGTGTATATATGTCTGTGGATTAGCAGGCCCATTGCCTGACCAGAGACGGGGGGGGGGTTGTCAAACCAAAAAGTGGAACTTTTGGCACTGTTAACTCATATTTCTATACAAAGGCCTATCACAATGTGCTTTGGAAAACAGCATTGAAAAGTTGCCTGTCTGTCGTGAACCAAAGGTTGCATGGAAGACTTGTACACTGTAGATTTCAATATTGAATAAACTTAACAAAAATACATTGATTTCAAACCCTCTGAAACAACTGAAATGTGGATAATTGCCGGAACTTCCTGATGGTGTATATGACTAGAGATTGATTCATTAATAGGCAGAATCGTGGTCACCTTGAGCTTGAGAATCAACGTATACTATAAGCCGTGGCTCGTATGCCGAATATTGGGTCCTACGGTATATTTAAATATTCAGTAGGGCCTACACACACACACAAAAGACCACCAACAAGCGGAACTCAGAAGCCAGCGGGGGGTGGGGGGTTCGTTCGAACCCCTTGACCCCCCCCCCCCAGCCTACGGGCCTACGGGCCTGATTAGTCATACTGCCCAGAGCTGAAGTGCACCCTCACCGGCGAAAGAAAGTCAGAAGGTTTTAAGTTCTTGCACGCGTTCTGCTTGCACGTGAAGACCATACATTCCAGCCTTAATTCGTTGTGCGTACTCGGCGTGCTCTGCGTCAAACGCGCATAAACTTGCGTGCCTATGCGGTGAATGCGTATAGACTGTCAAATTCAATTCCAAACTCGCCCTCTTTATTCTGCTCGAAGCGGATAAAGGGGAAATAATTATCAGCACTATACACTCTATTCTTCAGCCTATGTTATTTAATACAGTATCAGGAATTGAAACACTTGAAATGGGATTTGTGGGTCAAGTTTGGCACCATAATGCTGCCTCACGTTCTGTCAATAACAGTGGCTTTTTAGGACACTAACAAAACTGGTTGGCAGTGTTCGGTCACACCAGCCGTTTGAGGGAGCTCCTCTCTGCATAGCATAATACGCTCGCTATCGATTCTGCAGCACGGTTCAAATGTTCGAAGGCAACGTACACCAATTTTAACGTAGAGTTAATTTCCCTAATACTGCTCGCTCTCCGATCAAGGAAGTATTGATACTAACCATACATGCACTTGATGTGCACCTTCATGTTTTAAAGTCCTCTGAAAACGCCCTAGAGACTCAGTGAATGTTCCTTCCAATTTTGTTTTATATATTTTAACGGAATGAATTCATGACGTTTAGCGATAACGGTACCTTGTCTAAACATGTAGTCTTTATGCATGTGTCCTTATGAAACATAGTAACGGCTATTTCCAAAGTTTACAGTATCCTTGTGCCTTCCTGGGTGGCATTTCGGCAAAATAATTTTTATTGTCTACTTTAATGTTTTCTGTCTCTTTGGAAATCCCAGGATATTACCATAATTACGTCTCACGTCATGGCTGTAAAACTTCAAGCTTTTGGTTTTCCACTAATGTATTTGGATAAACAAATGTAAGAAATTGCCCATTTCGAATGGCGTGGGGAGTTTACGACGTCCAAATGACCCATCAGTGCTATAAAGCAGAGGTGAGCTTCGCTTCTGGTGGGTTACTGTAGATTTGGAAATCGCCATCAACATTACTGTCGAGTGTCCTTATGACCCTGGTTATGCTGACAACGGGAGAGAGGTTATGAATGTAGTGCGATAACGCCCACGCATAAATAAAGCTGCATGGATGGGTAAAGGTTAGACCTCAAAGTCTGCGGTATATCTTCTGATTTTAACAAATATTTTACTTTTCCTAATCTTTTCAAGGATCACAGTGCTAGGAAATGAAGACCTGAGTCAACCTTTCTGCTAAAAATGAACCGTTTTAGATGCAAATTCTTCTCCTACCTCTGCTCTCTTGAAGACAAAAGCGATCAAGAATAATAACCGATCAGATTAACAAACTGCCAAAAACGTCAGATCAACATAACTCTCTGTTAAGATACACGAAGCGAGCACATTTCTGTTGACCATTTACTGACTAAAACTGTTTTAACATGTTTGCAAGACGGCAAACAACAGAACTGCATCGGTATGCCAGATACAAAGGAAAGCAAGGCGTATGGAATGCATCAGGAGAATGGCTTGTGGATACAACGCCTACTGTGCACCTTAGAAGTATAAATGCCTCGAGGCAGCGGCAAACAAGATTCAAAGTTTGTCAGAAAAATATGTAGTAGCAACCACAATGGAAACCTGAACAAAGTAACACATTTTTATGTATCAATAGATTAGATCCACTGAATATTTTGACATGTGGTTTTCAAAAGATCTTCCTGTAAGAAAATCAATTCGCGCCTTTGTCATTTCTGACATGCATGTCATTTGTGTGCTTTTTTCAGGGTACAATATTCGGTTCAGGTATGGAGAATAGAAACCTTAAAATTAAAAATTCAACAGGTGCACGTCTTTTGCAAAGAAGTTTAGAAATTGTGAGAAGTTTATTTGTAGGAGTATTACTTTTAAAAGTTACGTCCAGAGAAATGCATTGCCGACCGGCGCCGACTAGTCAACGAATTTGAAAAAAACTCCGTCGATACATTTCTTGCCTCTGAAATCAACGTGCTAAATAGAATGAACATAGTCTTTTAGCTACACTGGCGAAATAAGTTGAAATAACCTGTGTATGACTCTAGGGTTCAAGAGCAGGACAAACACAAGTTATACACAGGAACGAGGAAAGCTGGGTTTTCGATAATTCATAGCCTTAACAAACAATTGCATATAGGCCTACAGTATACCCAGTCTAAACTTTGAATCAGTAATCATCTTCGCATCCTCTGTCGAAATTAATCAAACACTGGACAGATAAGAGGATTTCAATTTGCAAGTTGCTACGGAGATCGATCATGTCGATCAAGCACGTTTACGCTGTAGTTGAGATGCTAATCTTTTAAATTTTACAAGACTGGCAAGTGAGCTGAAAGAAACACTCAAAGACATGATGGAATGCTTCATGGTTAACCTTTTTTAAAAGAATTACGACACATTCATATTGTCTTGTTATGCTTGTTTACACAAAATTAGATCATAAATTGATCCTACTAAGTAGCTTTAGCAAGTAGCACAGTACCTTGAACGTGTTTACATTACAGAGCAAGGAAACAGACTCATCTCCAAACCTACCCGACTTGCCAACTCCTAAGCTGCCCAGCAGCGCTATCTTATATTCCGGGACGATCATCCCGCTAGCTCCGCTACTGCGACTTCTCATGGGTCGATAGGACATTGTTCATCCCACGAAAATAACGGTAGCACTCGGCGGCCGGTCCGCGAACCGGTACTGACACGATGAAGCTGACAGACTGTAAACTCCTGACTGACTTCAGATCTGAAGTGTTTAATAAAAGTAAATCCTGGTTCCTTTGAAGAGATTGATGCAGTGGTAGGCTGGTTACTCCGCTGTCCTTGTCAAAACAATATTACTTCTTCACACTGAGGAAGAGGGCAACTCTACTCACACGAATCATCATGCAATAATAAAATGGCGAGAGCCTTGATCCATGTGAAATGATCGGCATACAACTAATAGCTGTTTTAATGATGGAGGGCTGCCGTGAATTTTTCCAACCACTGCTTCGCTCCAAGGTTTCCACCGACCTACCCGGCTTTGTTAAGCAAGTCCTGTCGCCGAACCAGTGGGATATTGGTCTTTGTAAAATGGATTAGCCGTCACCGCAACTCAACAGTGCTGTTAAGAAGCTACTGAAGCTAGCACCGTCTGCGGGTTGAAAAGAACCGTCAACTTGTACCACACTGCGCGGTCCCCGTTGGCGCTGGAGACCATGTGTACTCAATGCACATGCACATGTAAAGTGGGTCATCAGACTATACAGCCGCTACTAGACTTGTTTCAATGCGTTACTTTTTACAGGCTCTCCATCTACGGCATTTTGAGCTTCACGCTGTATCTCTGAAGATGGAGACTCTGTGCAGCTTTTTAATAGCTCCATGTTTGAAGAAACACGTCTGGGGAAGATAGCAAACTGCTTAACCCTGCACGAACGGTCGCAAGATGTTGTAACTGCTCGATTGCAGAGGCTAATAGGGCTAACGCAAACAGTCTTTGACGATTACCCCATTATTACATCCCCCGGGATTGATATGAACCAGTCGCGTGCTAATCCTTGTCGTACGTCACTGCTCGACTTATTAGACTCGTCCATTCGACAGCGGGAAGGATCGGAGCGAGTAACCAAAGAAAAAAAGTTTATACAGCCGAATCCAAAGTGCTGTTTTATCTTTCATTTCGTGTACATTGGCATTTGGCTATGATAAAAAAAATAACAAGCTTGTCAGGTACTGAACTTTGATATGTTTAATTTTAGCGACACACTTTTTTATACCTTCAAAAATAAAACAGCAACCATACCAACAGAATTATCTTTGTGTTTGTCACTATCTGTGGTTTGATGTGTAATTATATTCATTGTGACAATTTAAACCTAGGCGTTTAGAAAAAAACACACGACATTTCCCCGTAATTTGTTTAAATGTCTATTTTCCTTCCCGGCTAGAAAAAACTATAAGAATAAAACAAAATGTACATATGTATAGCTTAGTCAACGAAACTAGATACTTCCAACGGCCAGTAATAAGACTCGCATATCCATACATACAGACAATGTTCAAGACTTAGTGATCGCATGACTATTGCCAACATATCTCGTAAACAATCTTGAGAATGTTCGATATCATCACGTACACACTTGTCTTATCTTGTGGAGGTCGATAGGGGCACGTCAACTACATCACGTCGACAGAATTTGAGAAATAACATACATTTGTAAATGGAAGAATGTTCAGTCCATACTACACGTCTGTATTAACCTTGTTTACGTCCCTGGTTTGGAGATTTGACTACATTATTTTATAGAAGCATTAGACCCAATGACATGAACACGGACCTTGTTCTGAGGGTATACAAGGCCAGTATAAAAGCGGGGATCTAAAGTTTACATGACATCACCACGTAACCGTGGACCTCAAGATGACAGAGGACTTAAATGTTACCCAAGACTGAAAGGCCGAAGTAAAGTATCAGATGCGCAAAATGACTGTTTGGACCTACAGACGAAAACGGAATAATGGGGCGAACCTGGACCTTAATAAGGTTACCAAGGATCTCCCTAGAGCAAAAGAACCCGAGCTAACGACAGGTCTGGATGGTCCAGCGCAAGACGCTATTCAGACGCGAAGGCTATAAGAGGGGTATAGAGCTAGGGTGCATTGTTTCTGCTTTCAGTAATGTAAGAAACTCCTACCAGATTACGAGTGATGCAAAGTAAGAGTTCAAGGTTGGAAACAGTTTCGGAAAATTCGAAAAACGGTTTACTCATATCAACCATCACCTAAAATGACACAAGGGTTTCAAGCAGTGATAGGCGATGTTAAGCAGAGAAATTAAGTTTTCGAAGAACGCGAGTACGGCTAAGGCCTCATCTTTTGCACAAACCTTAAAAAACTGAATCGCAGTTGCATATTTCTGCAAAACATAGCATATGTATAATCATGAATCAGATACTTTAATCGGTCAACGGTTATTTCAGTTTTCGCCCTTAGTTTTCGGAGCTCGCAGATTCAGAAAATTACTCTCAGAAAAAATGCAACTGTCAAATCCTTATTCATCAATGAGAACCTGCTAATGGACATCACACCACACCACAGGCAAGGAGCTACGTGCTTCACATTCTAGACAAATCATCTACCGCTGTGTTGCACAGTCAGTGACGCTTGCAATGACGACTTGGAGAATTATGATATGGGCATGATATCGAGACATCAGTCAAGACACTGGTGATTGTAAGATACGCTTACTGTTAAGTAATGAGTCTAGGAGATTCATTTCAGTCTATCACACCAATGGTATAGTTGTGAACATTTAGATTAACACGAAGGGTAAAATTTTGGTCATAAAAAGCATGACTCCAAAATTGTCTAATGCTGTCTTCCATCGATTTGGTGAGTTGATTTTTTTTTCGGGTAGGGCCTGCAAGGATTTTCAAGAAATTTCTGAAAAACTTGGGCATAAAGAGGATGGATTTATACAAATGAATTCATCGATTCCTTCACCACTTGCCAATTTGGCCAAAAAGAGAAACTGTATTCTAACTACTCATACTTTGCCTTCGTTGCCATTTGTATCTACACATCTATGCTAGCATACAACACAAAATGAAAATTCCAAGGAAAGCAACTTTACATATCGAAGGAAAAAGCTTCTTGCGTTTATTACAGACAAAATATCGACTTCTTGTTTGTCACACTCTGATTAATCAGGCACAAAATACTGAAAACCAAACTGCAACTAAAAAAGTGCTACGGGAAACATACACACAGATTATACAACATGTTTTGAACATCCCATGCACTTATTGGCGGAATTCTCAAATTATGACTACATACCATAGAAGAGCAACAATTACATTCCTCGCTGAACACTGTAAACAAGGGCTGGGCAAATGAAGTCAATGGTTTCGACTCAAATATATCTTTTTTTTTAATTTAAAGATAAGTCAAAAATGACCTTTTCTTACTAATTTACATCTTGTGTATAGTTATTAACAATTATAAGTTTATAATAATGCAGCAACACGAGCCTTCAGCCCTTGTGCTTTGAAACAATATCGCTCCTGTGAACTATGAGCTTTGCACCAACGTAAATTGTTTGCTTAAAAAAGTGTTTTGTGGTGGTTTTAGCATTAATTTAAACTGCTTTACAATGCTATGGACAGGCTTAATAATAGAAAGTTGTAACATTAACCACAAAATATTGCCATATTTACTAGTTAACTAGCTACCTGTGTCATAAACACACACCAACTTTCATCAAGCCAGAACTCTGTAGCACTTAACATAAATTAGATAAAGCAAATATGAGGCATTTCCATAGCAACCAGCTTTCCTGACTCAATGAAAGGAGCTACTCTAAGAGAACCTTCCTCATGATGCTAAATGATTGGTATTCAATCACTAAAAGCCACTTTGTACTTCCAACATTAATGATACCATTAATGTTATTAAAAATGTTACGTTAATGTAAACACAATCAGCAACAACCTGACACAACAATGTAGTCATGTCAGTCCACTCCACTTGGACACATGGTGTCAAAACAGTTTTGAAAAAAATAGAGTATGCCAGGTGACAACATACCTTGATATCTAACTGTAAACACTATTGTGGGGAAAACTGCCATTCAGGCAGGACTTTCAATCATTTCGTTCCCAAACAACCCAAATTTCAGTTCATTAATGAATATTTCTGTGGATTAATTTATGTCATGCGATGGCAGATAAACTCATATTACAGGTATTTACCTAATCATTACTCAGCACTTACAGCCATGGATGAAGTTCTGAAATTTAATGGACTTTGTAAACAATTTAAGGGTTATCAAAGCACTCTAACTTCCGAGTCAGTGTACTCAAAGTCACAACTTGAAATTACAAGTTCCAGATTTTGTCCTTGAAAAATACAGTGCAAAGACTTCTTCTGTATTTGAGATTGACACTTAGTGCTTGACGACATCAGAAATTAGGCCATGCAGGAATGCAATGTGAACAGGAGAGAGGGAATGGTCAAATGGGCACAGAGGTCAAAGTTCACACGACAATGGTTATTTCTTGACACACAACACATCAGCAAGGTAGACAGTGTTGTTTCATTGAAGTCAGACAATGATATCTTTGATGCTTTCCAAAAAGGAAAGGAGTTAGAACCAAATCCAGTAGGTAGTGAGTGGGTTGGAACTAATGGCGCACTGACATACAAAGCGTTGTATTATCACAGAGAACCAAAGACAAGCAACTAGAGTAAAGCTGTGTACAAGTCACAAGATAAAAATAAAATGTTGACCTCAATGAAGAGACAAAAAAATTAAAGCAAAGCAAGTGTGATGAAGCATTTTCATTTCAATAAACAGTAAATACAACAAGATTAAACTTCCACAATTATCTACAAGTCTATGTCATAACCTCAGGACTGAGATTGTGTCATAGACTATACATAAGGTCATGCTGTCAAGTATGGGATTAAAGAGTCATCACCAGGTTGTTTAATTGGCACTCCAGTAATTGGTACCACCGTAAGGTGGTTTGCTGACTGGCTTGCCTTGGTTGCCACTTCCCTGTGAGCGCTGGGTGGACCCCGCCTGTCCATCACTGTGTAACTGATGGGGCAGCATGGTATTGTGAGGCAATACAGGCACAAAGGGCGGGTATCCCGTCGCTGCTTGCAAAGGACCTCCCTGGTTCCCACTAGCCATGGGGAAATTGAATGGTGGTGGGGTACCAGTATGGAAGCCTTGCTTGTCTGCATAGGACTGAGAATGTGCCTTGTTGCTGTAGGTGCTGGCTGACATATCTCCTGGCACAGCTGAGGCAGAGGTTACTGAAACTGGATAAAGAGGAGTGATTAAGTCAAAATAAACTTCATCATAATTATCAAAACTACTTTACAGAGATAAAACTTAGAAGTTTCATCAACAGGTACTCACTGTATAAATTATTCTATTTATGTTGCTGAACATTTCTCTTAAAAAGCTTTCTACTTTTCCCAAATTCCAATACTTTACACCAAATAGCAGATTCTGTGTGGACAGAACTGGGACATTGAGCCCTATGTACAGCAACAGTGGCTGGCTGTACAGTGCTCCACCCATCAATAGACTGACATACCAGGTGTTTATTTGGAAGATTGAAGTTCTAAAAAGGTCTTACCAAAAACACAAGCAATGGCATAACCATGAGTTATAAACAGAACTGCTAGCCATGAGCCATGCAAAGTTGCTATTAATTATCAAGGACAGCAGGCATGCCTAGCTAACGTAGCAACATTTCACAAAGAAAGTCAGAACTAGTATCCTTCAAAACAAGACTGAATTCATAGTCCCAACTTTCCTGTTTACAGTTCAAGGATAATTGGGTTAGGAAGGCTATAGCAAGGAGCTCTATGATCACACCAGGGTATTTGCATTATTAAAGCTGTTAATAAAGAGTTAGTTACCTGAACTACGTCCTGTTAGCACACAATGTATGAAGTCAGGCAATCAGACAGTGGAAAAAAAACACAGAAAGAAAGTAGAGTTCATTAGAATGATAAAGACAGGGATGTACACCACAAGAAAGTATAAAATGAAATGAAAGCATGGTGTATGAATGAGAATGAAATGGTGTCCAAATAAGAATGCAATGCCTGAATGAGAATGAAATGGTGTCCAAATAAGAATACAATGCCTGAATGAGAATGAAATGGTGTCCAAATGAGAATACAATGCCTGAATGAGAATGAAATGGTGTCCAAATTTTTAGAAAGATGTCCAACTGAGAGCACCACCAGAATGGGAATGAAGTTTTTATAGTCAACACTCGTTCAACAAAGTTACAGGAACCAGACAAATTACTTTCATTAAAAGAGTGGAAAAGAGTGGAAAAGACACAAATTACAAAAAAAGGGAATTGCAGAATTTACTCTTGGTAACAGTATTTTGTTAGTGTTGTTTATCTAAGAAGTTGACTGTACAAAGCTGTGACAAGAAAAGATGTGAATGCAAAAAGTATGAAATAGTGTAGTCAAGAGTATGAGAAGGAAGTATTATTTATGGGAGATTTATGGAGTCAGACATGAAAAAGAAAAGATCAAGACTTCTGTTGGCATACCACAGATCATGTTCAATCTATATAGCATTACTGTCTCAGGTACACTTATATGTACAAGGTCTGAGCTGAGTCTTTTCAGTGAACTTCTTTAATTAACCCTAACCCTCCTCAATCCTTCAAAATCCTTCAGGAGGTTTGGGAGGAGTTTGGAGCATTGAGGCAGTAGGCAAACATCCAAATATCATTTTCAAGAAATTTTGGATGACTTCAGAGGATTGAGGCTGAATGCAATTTTTTTATGTCGAAAATCGGAGGATTTTGAAGGATTGAGGATGGTTCCCAGTAAAAAGGTGAAGGGGGTTAGGGTTAAAAAGAACACACTTGTCGTGATAAATGTCTCATCTCATTAAATTAAGTTATTTCTTCAACAGAACAACTTTAAACCCTGAATGACACCCCATGATTATTTTTGTGCCTTTACATATTCTGGGTCATATATCACAAACACTGAATACTTATTCTCGACATTGGAAGTAGATTCAAGACTTGCATAGACCTGGCACCTTTAAGCACAATTTCTTCCATTTCAAATCATGTTAGCAAAAATATGTACTGAACTAGCAACAAAATGCCATCAAGTTTAAAAAGCACTGCAAATTTTGCAATTTAGCTAAAGAACAGCCCTTTAGGAAGTATGTAAACATTTTGAGACCTATGAAATTGCTCGTTTTAAAGCCATGACAACATCTTCTACGAGTCAAATAGTTATTGAGTCATACAGGACACTGAATGTTCGGCCACAATATTACAATGATACTGCCATGATAACTGACAATTCTTCATTGGCAATAGAGGGCGCATAACAGATTAACAACTGGGCCTTATTAATTCAATTTTTAGCTTCAATGCTTGATGATCTTCAGGTTCTGAAGGTTCTCCATTTCTAGTGACCACCAGTCAATATATTGGATGGTTGTGAGCAACAAGCCAGTCTTGTACGTTACTAAGATTAACTAAAGACACATGTCAGACTTACCTGTGGCTCCAGTGCCTTTAGCTCCTGTCTGAGACACACTTGAGTATCCACCTTTAGAGAAGTCCTGCGACTGATTCAAATCATCGTATCCTGAGTAACAAATCAAACAAAAATCCACTGACTTCTAAAAATGAACCGAGTCAAGGTTGCAACAATGTAAAAGCAAGTAAGGAATGACAAATGAAAATGATCATGCTTGTTGGCAATTCTGAAACTAACTTGCGTGTGCTCAAGGCATCATAGGAAGTTTTTATTTCTGTCATAGTGAAGTGCCCTGATTCAATAACGATACCCCACACGACGGACAAACAAGACACTCACAGAAAAACAAATATAACACACAAGTCAACACATGTATAATGATCCTTAGTGTTTAGGTTTGTCATCAAGGCTGATGACTGACCTCTGCAATGAATCAGCCTCCTGGAAGAGGTCAAGCTATTTATAGAACAAAGCTACTAACTTACCAGTACCATAGGCCCCATGAGATCCATGCTGGCCATATGCTGTTTGCTGGAATGCCGAATGTGGCGTTGTACCTGCTTGCGATCTGTTGTTGGGTTGCACCTACACAAGAAATAATACTCAAATCTCTCAATTCTCTTTTTATGAGAAGCTATTTCAATTTAAACACAAGTTAAACACAACTCATATTTCAACACTTTGCAAGGAATGTTGGCTAATCGACACAAGTTTGCTCATCACTAAAACCGTGTTACCATTGGACTTTTTTGGTTAACTTACCGCGACTTTCCTGTAGAATTGCAAAATTAAATCCAGTGGAAACACACAGCACACTAAAGTCCCTGTCAACTTACCGCGATCATGATGTAAAACCAACAGGCCGAAAAGGGTCGCGGACGATTTCCACGCAGCTATGGTAAGTTGGCAGGGGTGCAAAAAAGTCCAATGGGAACACTTCCCATACAATGTAGATGCAACCACGCTAAACCTATGAACCAGACTACTGCCTACGCAGAGATCGATAGTGAGCATGCGAAAATGGTTGTATGGTTCCCAGTCTCCAGCTCCATGCATACAGTATAGCAGCATGCCACGCACACACAGTGAAGCATGCCCAGATTTAGCTTTACACACATTGTGTACAGGGCTTTCCTGTACGGGTTCATCTTATTTCTGGCAGACTTGGTCGAATTTGTCTGGTTTTGTCATTTTTTTGGTCAGATTTTGCCGATTTCGTCATGATTTGTACAGCTCACAGGCAATGTAATCAGCTGGTCTTTCTTGGCCTAACTCAGCGAATAAACATTCCTTTACAGTAAAAAGTCCACGTGGGAATGCGATTGACACAAAGGAATGTCGCGGCAAGTTTCCGCGTTCCCTTGGAAGAAAAAATCCAACGGAAACACGCCTTAATAAATTTCAGCATCAGATCAGAATGAATTGGAGGCAAGTCTAATGACAAATGTTTGGGTTAAAACCATGAAACAAGGCCCTGTTTTACTGATCAACATGTTCTTTACATTCCTGCAGTCATCGTTCATTTTTCTGTTCACAGAATGACATACCGCATTAACAGCAGGAAAGACAGCAGGTTGATATGACAATCCAGGAGGTATGAGTCCTGGGCTAGGATAGTAGGGTAGACCACCATAGCCATAACCTGGGGGAACAGTTGCTGCATTCAAGAAGGCTGCTTGCTGTGTTGCTTGCTGCGTCTGATGATGTCCTGCTTGGCCTAGTATATCATATATACAGAGAAATGATAACAATGGTGATTATGTGCTACTCACCACAAAGTGATCACATGACAATTCACATAGTAAATATCACGGACATTACAAAGTTGTTCGTCTCTGGAGTTCAACAAGTTTCATCTGCTTTATTTTCTACCTGTTTGCTGTTGTTGTTGCTGCTGTTGCTGCTGTGACGTCAACGATGAAGCAACAGGTGATGCAGCATCTCCCCTTGTGAACTTGTTCTGGTCTGTCACTGAGTACGGTGCTGTCGAATGTGCTGTCACGTCTCGGCTTGTCAGTGTGGTAGGAGGCTGCGGGAACTGTTGGAGATCATAGGAGTAACCCTGGTGTACAAAGTGAAATTATATATACAGGCTATTGGCAACTGCCAACAATTTGATCTCACTCACAGTGTGCAAAGGTGCCAGGCAAATAACTGAATGGAAAGTGAAAACATCATCTCATCCTAAAGAAAGGGTGAGACAATTGAAGAAGTCAATTTGGTTGAATTTGGAGCACACATTTAATAGAATCGGTGAGTGGTTAGGAGCCAAACTGTGCAGTGAACAGTGCTACAGTTGAGCCTCTCACAAGCCCATCATCGCTCATCTAATCTCCAAGTCACAAACTGTTCAAATGAAATGTAATAAATGCATTTCTTTGTCGCTGTGCAGCCTATTACTGCACCTAAATGAAAGAAAGAACTAAAGACTAGATTAGTGAAAGGACTTGTGATAGACTTGACTTCAACACTGGCAGTAGGTGCATCGATGATACTTACAATAGGCATTCTGGACAGCTGTAGCTGCAGTTCATCATAATTGTAGAAAGGCTGATGTGTAGCAGCAGCAGCCTAAGCACAAAAGTTAGGGGGAAAACACTGTTAGAGTCCAGGAACATGACCTGTCTCATACTTTAATGGCTATGGGCATGATCGGAGGAGGGCGTCTTATGCTCACCAAAGTGAGGATACTATGACAGTGCAAAGAATGACACTGGGTCTGGGTGACTACCAACTGTACGTGAGTATCTTGACTTACTGCATGAAACTTAATATTTGCTTTTGTTTTCTTCAGCACAGATTTTGCAGCATTCTTTTCTTTTCATACCCAATAGACCTTTTTGCTGTGATGTCACGATCGTGCTGGACCTATGCTGTTGTGCTGGGAATGAGTGCATAGTGTTGTGATGGTAATCTACTTCTTCAAGATAAACTAGTCAAGCATGCAGCATTTGCAAGTGGGCTTGCACTTGGTTGAAGCTGCCCATAGGTATACATGCGATCAACGTGGTCAAGGTGGTCCACACGTGGTTTTAATGTTCACATTTAGTCACGTGGGCAAAAAAGGTCTATAGAGTACCGAAGTATGACGTTAATTTGAACCAGGAAGTGCAGTGCAAATGAATGGAGTGCGCGCATTTGTTGATTCATGCACTGCTTCTCATGCTAATGCCTTTTATACACATAATGGTGCGCACGACGCAGTCACTTCGGTACCCTATAGACCGATTCAGTAACAAGAATCAGGAGCCATTACTGCCGTGTCCCAACGTGTGTGTACAGATGACATGTGCATTGAAATGCTTCCTCAGCCAATCAAAGCGCACTGGTAACCAAACTCATGCACATGTTAAGTTTAGTTCTGAATGGAGGACACAGCCAGTAAATGGCATCAGTGAATCAGACTGTAGACTGCGGGTAAAAACTCTTGGTGTTACTGAGTAAGAGAACACGACGCATGGGTTCACACTAGGAATGCTGTTGAAATGTCCCCCCTGCTGGCATAAATCATTTTCTTTTCCTGGCTAAGGATGTAATCCTCAAATCTAAACCTTTGCAGATGCTACTCACAAATGGGTTGACTGGTAGCAGCCCATGTCCCATGATGTACTGATGGTTGAACAATGGCATTCCTGGAGGCAAGTTGGGCGGCCCTTTGTCTGCCAAGGACAAGAAACAATTAATTGTTGATGAAAATGATCAATTTGGGTCAAGTTTAATGAGACTAAATGTAGATTTCTGACTTGAATCAATGCCCATTTCGCGCAGCGCCAAGTTATTGATATTCATGCTGCTGGGCCAGGTGCTTTTTCATTTTTTTTGGTTTTTCAAAATTCTTCAAAAATTCATATCATCATTAACTGGACGTGTTAACCCAAAAGAATGACTGTCCTGAGGCGACTCTAATATGACAGGCAACCTCCATTAACACATGAGTATTGCAGCCATGCCTGCTACCCAGTGAAGAGCCCCCATTATGGGGTGTGGCATAATTCCCGCTAACCGCTGGAGCACATGCTTTTGTCCCTGCTGATAATCTGCAGGTGCTGGCAGCAGCAAACAATTATACTGTTTCAAAACAATTATTTAAATATAAATACAGTAAAATCTTGATACCTTGAATCTCTGGGGAATGGACAAAAAATTCGAGTTATCCGAAATTAGAGTTAAAAGAAGGTCCCCCTTTCTTTTGAAGTGAAGTCATTATTACAATGTGTATCATAACATGTATCCATACGCTGAGCGCACAGTTACCGTAAATCTACCTTCGATGACTTTTGAAATAACATTGTGGCTATTTTATACTTTGGTGCAACAAGTTTTTGTTCATAGAAAGTCATTTTTGCGGAGGATTTTTGCTGTCAATCGGCTGATAAATAACACATTACATGTACTGTAAATCATTTAAACTGTGTGGCAAATCTTTCTTCACATGAGGGTGCACATTTTAACGCTTCAATATAAGTTCGTAAAAATAACAATGCTATGGGTGTCTGTTTTTATTTTTTGTTCTTCGTTCTTTATTTTCAAACTTTTGTTAATTTTTTGGGCATGAGATTTGGCTACGCAAAAGCTCTGCGTTGCAGTCACGTGGTTGGTCCACTGAGCGTGAGCATGCTGTAGTTTGCAGCTCTAATTGGGCAGCCATTGCACGGGCGAGCGCCAGCAGTTGGGCCAGACCATTAGGCCAGACTTAACTTCCGTACGTGTGGCCCGTGCGGCATACACAAAGATCTCCAATGCATCGCCGCAGCCCCGCAAAGGGCCATCAGTTGGCCTGCCAACGCACTGGCTACAACAAGTCCACTGTAACAATTGGGCCAATTCCTGCAAGTCGGATTTTGCGGTCAGGGTGTGGTTTACGTGTCTAGATTGATCATCATTGTAGCATGCTTTCAAGTGTTCCGCAGTGAAAAGACGAAGTGTGCGTGTCAGAAATGATTCATAATTTAGACCTGCGTTCTGTTTACACTTTCAGGAAGTATTTTGGCAGCGGTTTCTTTTGGATCTGCTACACAAAGAATCCGGCAACATGAGCAGTTCGAGTTACGGATATGTTTTGTACATAAAAGCCTATTCTTTCGGCGGGAATTAATTATTCTTTGAGTTGACCGACTTTGAGTTATCAAGATTTTACTGTATATGTTGGGTAAGAGCAAAAACCATATTTAAATGACAGATTTCCTCTGCTAATGGCCAGCACTCTGCACTAACAGCATACGAGCCTTAATTAACAAGTCCCAACAGTTCGTTCGGTCTTTTGTTTCCAAGTTCGGTCACTCTGGCCATAACTAAAGTTGCAGCTTTTCGGTCCAGTTATCCCATTGTTGCCCATCAATGATGGAATCAAATTTGCTGATGGCCCAAACTTTTGACTGACAGGAAGTCCTTTTTTCTAAAAATGCCCAGCAACCTTTTTTTAAAAAGACAATTCTGATTTCAGGCACCCCCACCTAGTGGGCCATGTCTCCAGTACCGGGCACCCTGGCGCAAAGTGGATACACAGGATTAAATTGGCATGACCAATCAGAGAGATACTAGGGTCCTCAGACATTGAAATCAGTGTCACAAAATGATTTAAACATCATCTCAACCACCAATTCTGGTTCAGATGATGTTTCCGTATGTCATGCTTAATGTCTATGAAGACTGATCAAGGATTATCTTCTTATATGTGTTTGCAGAAATTGTTCTAAAGCACTGTGGTCAACTTACTGGATGTAAGGGAAGATTTCATACCAGACGATCCCACTGAAGTAACTGATGTCATTCCAGATGACATACCACTGATGCTATTATAACCCAACGATGACCCAGCTGTTGTCAGTGAGGTTGTGGTGCTTGTTGTGGTCAAGGAATGACCACTTAGACTGGACGATGACAAGCTACTGGACGATGTATGGCTGTGATCCATCGTGTGCTATAAACCAAAAACAACAAGAACTTTGAGATATATCTCTCCTTTTTATGATCTATCTACAAGAAATCCTTTTACTGTTCTGGCTGATCAGAAGAGACAAACTGCATCCTCAGACAAGGTGTCAGTAGAACGAAAGTATCATAACATCATGTCAGCCAAGACTTAACTTGTGTCAGGAGCTGGGGAGGTGTGTAACATCAGAATCACGCACTTTCAACTCAAAAAGTGAGTAATTCTGGCCCAGCAACTGGTATTCAATCGCTGGATTTATGGATGCAGAGTCAAACACTCAGTTTACAGTAGTTCAAATAATTTGACTTGACTGAGAAGACAAAGTGTAGTGGAATTAATTGGAGTACTATGAACAAGCAACTCAGGCACTATTTGGTATTTCTTGTTTTCCTACATACAGGAATATATGCAGGAATGGCAAGATATTATTTTAATAATTGTACCAACCACAAGTGAAATATCTGAGTTGTAAAAAGGCAATTGCTGATAAGTTGAATTGGAGTACTTCAAACTTTTTTGAGTGATTGACATTTTACCAAATACACTGCCATGAAAATTCACAGGTGAGCCTTGGAAGGGTTATGAAATAGTCAAAGAAATGGACAGGTACCATGATGTCCATCCTGCAAACTCTTAATATCATTCAAGGATCACAGGCTCTGTGCTTGCATCTACGCAGCCCACTCATAAGACCCACAGACACATGCTCCCATATGAGGAACGTCAAAATAACGTCTCATTTAACCCTCCTTTGGTTTTACAGCACAAATGTTCACAAATGCCCACAGTCACTGGTCAGCATGTATTTTCTATATGGAACTCAAACATGCACAGGTTCAGTGTGTACACAGTTGGTTGTCAGCACATAATGACCCAGGCTCTTTTGTGCAGTCGTCTTCACTGCATTTGGTTTACTGCACAATGATGCACATGAAACAGTGAAGCACAGTTGTTGGGCAGCACAAAAGTGCAATCTGATATTCCTGTGAGGGACAGTTGGTGCAGTGCACAACACAACACAGCTGTACTTCTTTGAGGTGTTCACCAAATGACCCAAAGAGTGACTTCAGCATAGGAAGGTTAATGGTAAAAATTAGCAGTATCCACGATGAGCAAGATGCCCTTTCAACTGACCTGTGTTGAGTTCATTCGATTGTCCAAACTGCCCAGTTTGCTGCTATTCAGCTGAGTAGACTGCCCACCTGACTGTGATGCCATTGTGTTTGATACAGT
This sequence comes from Acanthaster planci, assembly GCF_054643075.1. Taxonomy (NCBI): domain Eukaryota; kingdom Metazoa; phylum Echinodermata; class Asteroidea; order Valvatida; family Acanthasteridae; genus Acanthaster; species Acanthaster planci. Next base: position 22,938,017 of record NC_141781.1, read on the forward strand.
CGTTTGCATTCCTGTCAAGTGACTTGAACTAGCCAATCCACTGACCGAGCTTGACAGTCCAGCTGGCTGTGTGGTTGAGGGTAGTCCACTTATTGTGCTCGGTCCACTTGACAGGACACTACTGGACGATAGTCCACTGGTTGAATGGCTTGTCAGACTGGATGTTGGCAGACCAGTACTTCCAAGACTTGCATTCAGGTTTGAACCACCAAGATTTGACGCTCCAAGATTGCTGGTGAGGGCAGATCCAGCAAGACCTGAGTTGGCTGAATGGCTGGACGTATATCCTCCACCATGTGATATGCTGGATAAGCCACTGGACAGACTTGCTGGTGAGTGAATTGTTGTTGGTGCACTCGTCACATGGAAGGAATTGGGTGTCTATTGAGTCGAGAGAGTAGATAGAAAACAGGTGTCATGATTCAAATCAGTAAATCAAACCTGAATCATTCAGACTTTTTGATGGATTTATTGAGGTTCTGGAAACACAAAACTTTATACCTGTCTCAGCTGTTGATTGGCGTGCGAGGAGAGACCCATCTGGGTGTGTAAACTTGATGACTGCATTCCGCTTGGGGATTGAGACAAACCACTGTTAGCCAGACTAGTTGGGTGTGAACTCAGTGACGATAGTTGCAATGGAATACTGGGCGTGTAGGTACCTGATGGCAGCTTCTCAGACTTATCTGGATCAGAAAAGAAAACAAGTAGTCCAGCATCGTGTGTGATGCAACAAAAGTTTTCTAAAATTGGAAAGATTGAGGATAAAGTGCCTTTGCATTTGGGGAATGTACTTGGGTAATGGAAGCAGATGAAAACAGAACCTTTAAAACATCTCCATCTATGCAGTAGGGAAACAATATTCGTGAAAACAGAAAACTTACTCTCCAGTTGTTGGGTTGGTGATGTTTTCGGAGCGTTCATGAACCCACCAACCTGCGTCTGATTGGGCATTGGAATTGGCTCAGGTGCAATCTATCAGAACAGATGCACAACCAACATGGACGTCAACATCAAAAACAGATAAACATCATAGACATACAAGACTTGGATTAACACAAGTCACTGGTGAGTTTCATACCGGTTGATTCCATTCAACTAAGGACTTGTAAGGGACATCTAGCACCAATACATTGTCCACAAACACACCACATTACTTCAAAGCTGGAAAATGATGGAGTAATGACTGTCTAAAATCCTATGATACAGCAACATTGCACTGAATGTAAAAGATTCAAGTGTGAATGAGCAACATCTCAGGATATTGGACCTAAAAGCTTGTTGTATCAATCACTACTCTACCTGCTTAGGAGGGACTTGTCCATAGCTTGATCTTTGCTCCAAAGTTGTTGATACCGGCGAGGCTGATGTACTACTTGACAGGAGTGATGCATTCATGTTTGAGGAGGGATAACTGTCATTCTGCACTTTGTTGGGATACGATGACAAATGACTGGGTGCTGTGACTGCTACTGAATCCCCCATACTAGAATGGTACAATCCAAACATGCAGGTATCAGGTAAGAAAAATTGGATTTGGTTTGGGTTAGGGCTGAGTTACAAATCAGGAAAGTCCTATGTTGCAATTTTTTTTAATGTGATGGCAGCTACAGACTTGCAAAAACTCCACAGAAATAATGATCATTTATCTTTTGTTTACTTTTTACTCCTGGTAACTCACTATGAGAAATTACATGGTACCTCACTATGAGAAACTACATGGTAACTCACTATGAGAAACTACATGGTAACTCACTACGAGAAACTAAATGTTGGTGTTTGATGGTAGACAGTTGCCATGTCTGAATGACTTGACTACTGCCTGAAATGATCCACACCTCTATGGGTAATGTATAAAGTCACAAGCTGACGCATTCTACAGATGACTGCCTCATTTCTATCCAAAGTCAGGTAATGAAGTCACAACTATGACTGACACTGGATACTTTGTGATCCACTGACCTTTGACCCTTGAAACTCCAACCATTTCCTGTGACAGAGCTACTGTACATACCTATAGGATGGCATAGACATCTGTCCTGATGATGGCATAGCTACAGATCCTTGCAATGATGTAGTACTGGCTGACACTCCTGAGAGCATACTAGGAACACCAAAATCCACCGATGCATCCAGATCCATGGCACCAAACTGAACATCTAAGGCCCCAATACCACGTGCAGAGACAGGCATCTCAACAGCCAACAATGGAATCTATCAACACAATCCCAGCGTACTATCAAGGTATTTCATACTTTTATTCAATTGTGAAGGCATGCCTCAACACAATACTAGTCTAATCTTGGAATCACAATCACAAACTAACACTGGAACTGACCTTATACTAGATTGAGAGAGGATGCTTTATTATCATTTGACATTCCTGGGGCCACCATGCCACATGAGGGCTCATACATAGGAGGGATTTCCCAAAGATTTGTGCAAGCATGCCTGGATCATGGTGATAACGGCTATCAAGTGTCCCCCAACTCTTCCCTTTACCCCTTGGGAGGGAGAAATGGTGCATAGAGGCCTCATAAGTTTGTGATTTGGAAAGAAAATAGGTGAAACATAAAATTGAAGCCAATGCCAAGTTTGTGCAAGAGAACACCTGGCTAGGGGATAACGGGTGTCATCTGAAGCCGACATAATAATAGTAATCAGTTCTTATATAGCGCATATTAGGGAATGTCACTATGCGCTTACTGAGATTGACAACTAAAGTTTACTTTTGTTGATGGTGGAGGCATCCTCTTCTTTGTGGGTTTAGTAGGTTGTTGTTGTTGTTGTTGTTGTTGTTGTTGTTGAGGCCTTTGCTGGGCTTGTTGGCTGGTTGTTGAGTCCTGGCCTGGTGCCCCTGGACCTGGTGACATTCCAATCTACACAAAATAAAACATGATAACCAGATTCAAAGTAATTTCAGCTGCTCATCGATGATTCCATCCATGTCATGAAGTTGAATAACAACTCGCCAACTGAAGAGATTCATAAGCCTCATACAAACAGCTTGCATTCATAAAAAGCACAAGCAGGACTTTATCAGATCCAACAGCAATAGCACTGTGTGACACCTAAAAATAACTTGACATGGCGCAGAAAAATAGTACAATAGATGCATGTAATACACAGGCAATTAAACATTTCCTTGAAGAAGTCCAAATGTAGCTTAAGAAAAGATGAAATACAAAGACCACAAATTAAACAATTTGAACAAAGTACTGTTTGTTACCCGCTGATGACAAGATTAAACAAAATGTGCCGATCTGTTGATGTAATTGACTGAAATGGTTATGATTTGTGCTCAAGCAATGAAAAAAATCTAAAAGGTACCCACCGAGTTGACCTTGTCACTGACTGACATTGGAGGTTGGGATTTAATGTCTCCATATTGGCCAAAAACATTGGAGGATTGGCGTTGCGATGACAGTGGATCTGACAAGTTGGAAGATGGTCCTGATGACAACTGGGCTGTTACATTAGGAGCATGTTGGGTTGGCTTACCAAACAATGCTGCCAAATCAATCCTGTCCAAATGGAAATCAATCAAAAACAGGTTGCTGTTGGGATGTTTGAATATAAAACACTGTGCAAATTTGTTACAAATTCATCGAAGATTCAAAGTAGGCATTCTACTGCAAAGCAAAAAAAAAAAAGAAGAAAATTCTCAGCTGCAAAACAACTATTTTTTACTTTTGTCAATGTACATGTGTAATGGATGCATCACAAGTTTCTAGGAGACTGTCTTCCCCAGACCTGTCAAGACTATTTACTTTCATTACTTACAATATCCATGTATATCAATGTTTATCAGAAACGGGCAAAGTCTCAGTACCTTTTTAGTTCTTTCAACATTGATCAATCAGTAGGTGAGCTCGCTTACCTGGTGAAGTTCTCAGGAGGATTGTTGGAACGTGAGTCCTCCATGCTGTAATTATTCATAACATCCCTGAAAACACCAACAAAATATCATGTCAGGAGAAAGAAGTTTAAAGTAAATCAAAGGCTTTTGAGCCAAAGAAATTGGAAGATTAAGAATTGTTGCGGTCAAAGGCTCTGAATTACATTCTTGAATATTGTAACAAGTACCCTCTTTAAAGAAAAAGACATTAAGCGCCTTCAATCAATCTCTTTGCTAGGTAATGGCACCCTCTTACACAGTTAATACAGTCCAGAGTTCTAGTTGAGTACTTTTGGAGTACCCAGATTCTCTGCCAAATATTGAACTGGGTAAGAGGGAATACAGCTGGAGTACATAGGCATTTGATGGTAAATGCACAAAGGAAGATTATAAACTAAATGTGAGACTTCAGACACTCCCACTTTTGTAAAATTTAAATTTTAAGGAGAAAAGTATTTGGAAATTACTTGGCTAAGTATTTTTGTCCTTAAACTTTTGTCCTTAAACTTAATTTTTCTGCAACAGTAATAGTCTCAAGTTATCATTTTACTTTACAATCTTGCCTTTGTGACGTACCATCAAATGTCCATGTGCGTCAGCTTTGTTCCCTCCTAACTAGTTAAATATTTGTCAGAGAACTTGGTACGCGATTACAACACTGTAATACACATTTCTGATAATCTTAATAGCACGTGATCTCCAATAAAATGCTCATATAGACTTGCCTTTGTGGCATCGAAGACATGACACTGGCTTGTTGCATGGTAGCCTGCATAGACTGCTGCTGCTGCTGCTGCCCAACTGATGATTGCACTGCCATAGTCTGACCCACAGAGGGAGCCATTGATGTCATAGTTGCTGGCATAGATGGTGGCATTGATGTGTCAGTGGACAGCGATGACTGCTCAGGAACTGTTGTAGGCTCAGCAGAATCGACAGAGTTTGTGGTCGCTTGGTTGGAACTTGGTGTAAACACCTTGCTTTCTGCCAGCTACATCCACGCAAATAAAGAGATCATTTATTGATACACATCACTGAGCAAACAGATTCAAAAGTGGAATACCTAAGGCATCTAAAATGACCAAGACAACATCAGCAACAAGATAAACTCAAAAAGAGAACTTGTGTCAACCATAAACTAAGCCTAACATGACAAGCACACCTTGGCCGGCATATTTTTGGATTTCTCCTGTTCCAAGAATGCAAATTGTGAAGAAAGTGTTTCTGTAACTGTTCATTTTTCATATCCTGTATGAGGGAAAGGTCATTGGTGACTTTTCCAGATTTCTAGGAATTTTCAAGTAAATATAATAAATGAAAAGAGGAGCTCCATTTTTGCCATTGTTTGTGTGTCTTACATCTCCACTCCAATCATCAGCTGTCCAACTATCCGTTGCTGCAGCACTTCCATCCCAGGCTGAAACAGTGAAATCACCCACTACAATTATTGGTTAGACGTAATGGCTCAGTGACACTAATACACATTGATACCAGACAAGAAATGCTTTGAACTAAATACTGTGAAATCGTTACTTGGTTTAACTGCCTTTAGAAGGAAGTGTCCCAAATTTATCCACCACTCTGTGGGAATCTTACTACAACATTTTTTGTCAAAGTTCAGTTGCAAACTTTCATAATGCACAGACTTAAAGAATCGGAATGATCCATCAGCAAAAATCCAGTGTCACATTTTTTGGTGCTAGGAACATTGGGACATCAATCCTTAAGTAGAATATCAGTGACATGTTTGTGTGGTCTTACATCCATCAAAATCCTGCAACACAAGGTGTTAGACTTGGGTAGATGTGCAATTGGATAAAGAACAAATTCGTATCTTAAGACCAGACATGTAACTTACTGGTGTCATTGGTAGTATCCGGGGGGTTTGTCCACACGTTATCACCTGGTTTAAATGCATCTGTCTGCTCAAATGTCCTGTAGATTCAAGGGAAATAGCTCCAAATAAAATATGTTTCAACTATAATAATTATTTTGAGTTAAAATTACTTCAGAACAAAACATATTAGTATCAATTTCTCTTTATGCATAAATGACAAGCATGAAAAGGATCTACCATGTAATTAGTCAATCAACAAGTTTCAATGTTTTCTTCCACACATATCCATATTCATCAAAATATAAAATACTGCTTCAGAATTAAGAATCTTACTTCTGTGCTTATTTCACAGAAAGAAAGAAATCACTTAATGATAGTGCTAAGTTGATGTTTCAACAGTTTCACTTACCCAAATTTAGGATTTGTAAAGTTCCTTGGACCTCTACCACGCCTTGATGGACCGTTCGTTTGATCTGGAAAAAAAATCAAATGAACAAATATTTTTTCATAAATATTACTTCCTTAAGTACAAAAAAGGTTTGAAATTTCACAAAAGGTCACTGGAAAGAAGAGTAAAAGAATTCCTTGCTGCATATGATATTCTACTGGCTTGGTTTTAATGGAATTGAAAGCATTACGACAAGAACCAAGTGAACTCTTGGATCCTACAAGGCAAACATGATTTCATGGAAGTTACCATTTTAGTCTCGATTTTTGTTGTCCATCAAAATCTTGCTAATCATTCAATTTTTGGGCATAAATACAAGTGTTTTGTTCTAAAAGATGCAACAAAATGAAACATTTTTATAAATGAACAAATTATGGGGGAAAAAGTCTATGTTGCTGTGGTATTTATTTTTATCAAATCTTTAAGTTGAACAGAACAACGTCAGTGCAATGAACAAGATTGGTCCACACAAATTGTTCTGTATAGAGGTTGGTCAATATATTGTAATTTTTGGTAACTGATGCAGCTGTTCCTGGGCTCCGGCCCATTCAGACGTGTTGCGGCATGCCACACAAATGTTCCTACATGAGGATTTTGGGCCCACACTTCCAACTTACAAGCAAAGAAATTAAGCTACAAATAAATAGACTGGAATTCACACATTTTGTTTACTGTATGTTAATATCATTTCATCTTTCACCCTTCAGCTAGTTCACAATGAAGTCCTATTTCTTAAAAAACAAATGTAATAGTTACACTGGTTCCCACTGCTAAATTGGAACTCTTATAGGTACAGAGCACTGAAGTGTGTCGTCATGTGGAACCAGGAAGTGTGTGCAAATGAATGGAATATGCGCGTGTGTTGGTTTACGTGCTGGTTCTCACGCTAATGCCTTTTACACACATCATTGTGCGCATGATGTATTCACTTCGGTACTCCATAGCGGATTCCAGTATCACAATGCCACGCTGTCCAGCAAAATGATCACTCTCATTGGAATTTCTAGCCACAAATCATCTTGTTTTCAAATGGTTTTTGAACACTATCAGTAGAAGACAAGGTGACTTCATACCATGAGCCTTTCGACCACGACCTCGACCACTTTCACTTCCTTCCCACTTGTTACTCTGATCGTTCCGATCTCGGTCTCTGCTAGAAGAATCAGCATCTCGTCCTCGACCTACATTATTCAATCCAAACAAAAATCATCAGGAAATGTTCTTCATCAAGGCACCACTACCTCTGTCTGGAATTGCTTAGAGTCACCCTAATCCTTCAAAATCTTTCCCACAGCAGGAAACCAGTGAACATAGTTTGTACACAGTTCCATGTAAGGTAATAACCCCTGGGCTCTTCCTCCTCATGAATATTCAAGTTCTGGGAGGATTTGCCAGCCTCCTTGCTCACCTTTAGTCATTCTTGGCGGAAGCTGGGCTCTTCCTCCTCATGAATATTCAAGTTCTGGGAGGATTTGCCAGCCTCCTTGCTCACCTTTAGTCATTCTTGGCGGAAGCTGGGCTCTTCCTCCTCATGAATATTCAAGTTCTGGGAGGATTTGCCAGCCTCCTTGCTCACCTTTAGTCATTCTTGGCGGAAGCTGGGCTCTACCTCCACGGCCACGCCCACGATAGTTTCCATCTCTCTCCTTATTGTCTTTGTCTCGTGACTCCTTCTCCTTGCTTCCTTTCTCTCGACTGCCTCCTTCCTTCTCTCCTCTTCCCTCCTTGGCTGTATTATCGGAGGTACTATTACTGCCTCGAGAGGATGACCCAGAACTCTTCACTTTCTTCTTGCTACCGATGGTCTCCCATTCCCCCTGACAATAAGAAAGCAGAAGAAATGTAACATATAAATAAATAAATTGTCACCCTCAAAGGAAAGACATTTACGCACATTTTGTTTTTCAACTTGTCATTACAACCCTTAGCTTATGGCCAAATGAGCAAAGGTTCATTGTATGCAATCAATTTACCCTTTGAAATGAAACAATAGTTGATTACAATAATGTGATATATCATGTTTTTGGACTTGAGAAATATGCACAGGAAAAATTCATAGACATTATGCCTCTATGCATGTCCCATTAGTTGATGAGTTTTTGTTGAATGGTGGATTCCACTGATTATCAGTATGACTAAGGCCTTTCTACCTGATCTCCATCCACTCTCTCAAGGAGGAGGTTGATGGCTCTCTCTGTGTCTTCTTGACAGTCATAAAGGGCCACCATGATCTCATCTTCACTCTTGTGGGTGACATCCTGTACCTGTGTAATATCATTCAAACACATCTTCATTGTACAATCAAACAGGTTCTTTTTTCAAAGCTGGCATATCATGTAATATCAATACACTGTTGCAACTCTGAGTAACAGTCACACACTGCACACACCCGTCAAACGTGTACATAGTCACCTGTCTTACTTCCTAATAATTAATTAGTACACTTTTTCATTTATAAGATACTGTACTTCAAAAGTATTAAAAAAACGAACACCAAACATTTTTACATAGACATCACTTTGTATTCAATTATTTTTAAGTGAAACATACATCACTCATGTATTTTCTGTCAGCTTGCCAACAATTCAATTCAAAAGTCAAGCGAAATACTATTCTTGTATGAAGCAGGATCAACAATCCACTCTTTTAACTTTAGTGCTTGAGAATTTTCTTTTACTATAGATGGAACCCGATTGCATCACAGTGATGTAACTTTTATCAACATGCATTTACAAGTTTGATTCGGTGCAGCTAGAACCAGAGACCTCTTGCTTGCAAGTACAGGTGTCTTTATCATTTAAGTACCAAGTTCATCACTGTCAGCTGGTAAAACATGTAAATGTACCACAACCAAATTGGACCACAAAGTGATCAAACATTCAGTTACATGGAAAGTTTGGCATGATACTCTTTAAAAAACTAACATGCAGGAAATTCTCGAGGCTCTGCCAAAGATAATGAAATGTTGACTGACTTACCTGCTTGATTTTTTCCATCAGTTTTTCATCCACTTTGTTGTTGCTGGAACTGTCGGAAAACATCTGGGCTAGACGTATTTGGTCCGGTGTTGCCTGTAAGTCATTCAAGGATGGATTTATTTTAATAGAGTCAAATGCCAATATTAAATGTCAGTTATGACTGAGTTTAGCAATATTAAAAGTAAAGTCCCAGTGATCTTCCATAAACTGGCAGTATCTTGTGTAAGGAGAGCAAAAATATTGACAGTGGCGGAAATACTATGGAATGAATAGACATGTATGGTAATCAATACTGATCCTTCCATGCACCAGGCATTGTTGCTTGTGCTAAAAATACGTCAATAAAGAATATATGTCCAGTAGTAAGGTTCAATGTTAAATTTGGTCAACTTGCAAAACGTAACTTTGTTAATTCATACTTTTGGTTCTAAATCATCTCTTTTACTTAATCATCAGCGCAATATCTGTGCTTCACGACACCTGCATATTATAAAACTAAATAAACCTTGAATACATCCATCAGATTCCAACATCGGGGTTGATAATCTGATGGCTTCACCATGGTACAGTCCAACCATGGTTCCTACAAACAGCATATACAGGACTTACGAAGTGATTTTTAGGAACATTTACAATATTTGCTAATCTAAAGTTGAATGGAATAGTATTGTAACTTGATGACACTTACATGCATTTCTTATGCACATGAATCCCATTAATGTGAGCAATGTGTTACAATGTTCGTGCATTTTTTTAAATAAAAATTGGATGACAGCCAATGATGATCATGGTGTGCAATGTCTAAACTCTGGCACAAGAATTGGTTTAAATGTAATAAAGTCCTTTCCATAACAATTAGTCCAATTCTGACACAAAATGCTAGTTATACTTAACACAATTTGAGCAGAAATACTAACAGTATATTGATTGGCTACTGAATTACTGTTCTAGCAGGGTTAGTCATTGATCCCACTTACAATCATTCTGAAGGAAGCACACAGCTCTCTACTTAGCTTATTTCAACGACTGAAACAAGCACATTCCATGTCCTCAGACACACAAGGAATTGTCACTCACAGCGCCCTCAAGTGCCACTACACCCAGATTTTGGCAATTACTTACCTTTTTGCCAACAGGTGTGTCACCTGCCCCTGACTTGTTGGATGTCTGTGAGGTGGATTTGGAGGCGGGTTTGTCCCGCCCCCCACTTCGTGTGTTTCCCCTGGTGGAACCCATAGAGGACATCATATACAGTATATACAAAACAATGTATGTACAAGGTTTGTTTTCTGTAAAAAGGAAAGAATGAAAAGGAAGATTAAAAGGAAAATTATTTACTTCCAAAAAATAAAAATTTAGGATTACACATTAAGTAACTTGTCCACCTTAAATTTAGAAAATGAAAACATCTCACTGTTGGGATCAATCAGTTAATCTGTATAATCGCTCCATCTTTGTGGGATCTGCACTGCACAATTTGCCGATAATTCTACCATTATCTTTTTATCCCCTTTTGTGAAACATATCTTACTTAAGTTACACTCATGTTCATCAACACCATCTTGTCTTAAGGACAACATCAAATTTTGCTGGGTGCTGACACAAAATGAAATATTTAACAATCAATCCATATATGGGCATCTCAAATTTTTCCATGCAGTGACCTATCAGCTATTAGAAAGTAATAACATGTCATAAAAGTTTAAGTCAACTAAGAAAATGACGAAACATTTATTTAGAACACTCTTAACAATCCTTTAGACCAGTCTCATTCTAGCATGATCATGATGATTATTAACGTACGTGACTGTATAGTCGCCAGGTCCTTAATTCATCACCAAGTACTGTCAACCCTGATTGGTTTTCACAGTAGGAGGCAAAACAAGGGGCCTGGTGACTATAAGGTCACACACGTTACTTTGTAGGTTTTGCGACCAGGCACATGCCAGGATATCAAGTTTAACCACATGTCTTTCTGGCGACATCAACACAATTTCAATAACATGTATTATGAGCATCAAAATTCAGATGATGATATCAGTCAAGCAAAGAGCAAGGATTGCTCTGTGTCAAGAGACTGTCAAAGGTGAAAGATTCCCAATGAAACATGTCACTGACAAAGGCCACATTTACAAGAAGTTGTTTGTTACAGGCCTACATGTAGGCCCTAGTACATGTAAATATGGTAAACACTACGGTCGCCGGCGCCCGACTTTTGAGAAAAATCCTAAGTTCATTGTTAAAGTTTCAAGCCTGTAAATCTCCACAAACGTACATTATGTTTTACTGTAAGCCTTGGTTAACAACCTCAAAGCTTGATAAAGCTCAAACATTTACATCAATGGTATATTCAAACAGATATTTTCTAAAGACACTGAAATGTTTATCGCTACACGATGATCAATACACGCAATACATTTCCAATGACGCATGCTTGCCAACGAACAATAACATGACATAGGCAACTCGCACATGATGAACACGCAGTTCCAATCTAGCTGAGATGACGCCATGCTGAAAACTATTTTTCTGATTATTTGCTGAGAATATCTCAAAGAACTGAGCAACTCACGCTTCCTTAAATCCTGCAAATGACGATTACAAAAAATGTGTCAGTCAAAAGAGGAACATACGTTCAAAATGTATTAAAATTTGGCAACAAAAGCTGTGTCGTTTACCTGCTTCGGAGAGTTCACAAAGCCGTTGTCACGTGACCTTAACTAAAAAATTTGCGCGGCCATACTTCCGGGGATGACGTCACATCGACCCGGGGACACACGCCCTATTATTATTACTCCAAATTGTAGAAAAACAATTGAAAATAAAATTCATTATAATGTACCAAAATACTTTCAAAATTGTATGGGTGTATATTTAGACCATTAATCATAATTTTTTTAGTCAAGTAAAATGGATGTCAACGTATAATTGATTTTCTAATGCAAGGACCCACCATGGATTTTATTGGGCGTGTATCCGATCGAGACTGGGAAACCCTAGGTTGGTGGGTTGTGTGTCATCGTTCGTGACATTACATCATAATTATCGGTGAACGATTAAATCGTTTGTTTGGGTATTTTAATGGGTGAAAACAGCCAAAACTATAAAGTATCGCTTGAAATCCAACCAACACTTTCAAGGAACCTCCATTAAATAAGTTGAAAACGAGTACATCTTCATCAGCTGGGTGAAGTGGGCGACGGTTGATAAGTTTTCAAACACAACAAACATTTTAAAGTTTTTGACACGTGTTTAACTTCTCGCATGCATGATTGCATTTGCAGCATATTTTTCTTCGAATTTCTGCTTTTTTGAACACCAAAGTTTTAAATAAGTAACCTGAAAATGTTTTTGGGGTATCGGAAAATGAAAAATAAAAAAACATCCAGCCCTTTTACTTACCTTTTTTTTTCTTTTTTACTAAACTTGGCGATGATCGTCCCTTTCAAGCCATGCCTTTCCTGTTTTCTTATCCCTCAAAAGTCAATACTTTCAATCTAAATCTTTTTTCCACTATGTCGAAATCTAGATGCAATGAAAAACGCAAGAGCCTGCTGAATTTAAAAAACAACAATAAAACACGGTTTGGGTTATGGCATACTTAAAAACCTAGCTAGCATCCATTTTGAACAGAAACTAGTTTGCCCACTAAAGCTTAATGTGAAAGCTTCTTTCTGTAGTGTGGAAAAAAATAGTTGGCCCAACTCGTCTTACTTCAATTTTATGAAAACTCCGACTGATTAACTGGTCATTTTGTTTCACTTAGCCAAATTAACAGTCAATGTTGATTTCACCGTTCAGAGAGTGCTTGAATGTCTAATAATTATGATTTTGAACTTTTCCCCCGCATAATTTGCTTTATTATTTGATGTGTCTGATTTCCGTTAGAGTTGGTCATTTGATTTGTTACGGCACGTTAAACCATAAAAATGAGACTCTTAAAAAATGGCCACTTTGGGAATAAACCAGGGGCTGCTAAATCAAAACGAATTTAGTAAAAAAGGCTAGTAAACAGGCGGGATGTCATTTATTTCGTTTTAAAAAATCAGATTTGCATGACTACTTTTTCGTTTGTTTACACCATTTCATTCGGCAAGTATGACATAAGGGTCACCCTTTCTTTTGTTCTTTCCATAAGCGCGCTCAACTAAACTTGGAAAAGGTCGATTGGTCATCACTGATCCTTTTCTTCTCCCCGGCGTATGCTTTCACAAGAGGAGGGAGTCAGATAAAAGAGCACGTTTCAGGAGACAGCTCAGCAGGACGGGAAACCACTAAGCAGGAGTGTATTGTCAGACGTATGTGACATAATTGCCAATTCATGCCGGAACACCCACGGTGATTTTGCCCAACTAATTTTTTTCTGCTCGCACTTTTGAAAGTGTTGGTTTCTTAGTTCGTAAAGTGATTTTCCTCTGTGCGCACGACAGATCATCCGCGCCTGGGGGCGGATCCAGGATTTTCCCAAAGGGGGGGGGGCAGGGATCCTAGAATTTTAAAGGGGGGGGTGAACTAAAGCAGTACTGATGGTAAAATGCCCGTCGTTAGGGTCCAGCCATTTCGGAGTCTAGGCGCCCTGTAGGTGGTTCCATTTCAGGCAGTAACCCTCTTGTTTCCTTCGCTCTCCCCCTTTTTCTTCTTTTTTGTTTTAATTTATTTTTGGAGGTGAAAGGGGGGAGGTGCCCCCTGGATCCGCCCCTGATTGCACTAAAATGCACCTGTAGACCATTCAATATTGTCCTTTGATAACGGTCAAGGAGCAAATGGAGTCAGGTACAATAAACGCGGCATGGGGAGGGGGCGGTTGACCCTTCTAACTATAAATCCTGTCGGGTTGGGTATCGATTAGGCCCTAGATGGTGCGTCCAGTCTTGAACACTAAACACTGGCTCCACTGGGATAGTCACCCAACATGTCTTCAAGAGCATGTCCGATGCGATTTCTCAAGTTCTAAAGTAAAAATGACATTAATCATTTCCTCTAATTTCCCACAAGTATATACAAGTAAAAGTTTGTCCACTCCTCTGTGAGTAACCTATGTACGGAACAAGTGGTCCTCCTAACCCCAGTATTAGTTGAAATCCCTTTATGTCACATCGTCATGGTACCTATCTCACCATGGCGCGCAGTGCAGTGACACCTTCCTCACTTTTCAGCCTATAATTCTTTATTAGTGAGATTCGTCAGCGGCTGAATGATGACGCAGTCTTCCAATCCACTGTATATCAATTCGAATACTAAGTCAAGCCCATTCGAAGTTTCCTGATCATTGACCGGCTGTTACTGTTCCAGTACTGCCGCACCTATTTGACATCGACACTGCCAACATCCGTTTAAAAACAAGCTCTCCATTGCTACCTTCAAAGGATTTCCTTTGCATGGCGGAGGAGCTCAAGATATAAACAGAAATGTTGGCAATATATCTCAAACTTAAAAGGCAAATATTGCCAGGCGTGTGACTCGATGAGATCAGCACTGACCATTTTCAACTGGTATGCGTCTTCAGACCATCACATGATGCATTATTACACATTCATCGGTCTTATGTTCTTGTGCGGCGCCGTACTGACGGCTGAAACGGAGGTATCCCTGCAGGAGGGTCCACGGAACACTAGCGTTATCGAAGGGAAGACAGTGATAATGAAATGCGTGTTTCGTCAGCTTAATCCATTCAACTTTGTCTACTGGTACAGGAACGAAACTGATGAAATTATCAGCTTGAATGATTTGATTGGCCCAGTGATTGATCAAGACAGGCAAAAAAGGTATAGGATCCTCAGCGATTCGTCGACTTCCAATTTTACACTCCAGATAAGTGATGTTAGAGTAACCGATGCTGGGACATACAGCTGCGGCATTTTCAAAGATTTCTTATTCAAAAAGCAGGCCCATCTTGCCACTGCCAAACTAACTGTAAAACCAAATCAGCGCGGTAATAGTAGTTCCATACCGACATGCACGTTATCAACATCTTATGTAACAGCTTACGAACAGCAACCAAAACTGGGAGATTTGGTTTACCTCAAATGCTTGCGAGACACGGAACAAGACTTTGAAGGCTCACTGAGACCTGAACTCATCTGGTACAAGAAGTTTTCTGACGACGCTATTAGTCAACCACGGCAAGAACAGACACAGTTGAGTATTCTTCTCAGCCCTGAAGACAACGGCGTGGAATTCACCTGTAAATTGCAGTATCCCGATCTGGGTGATCTCGGGCGAGAGGTAGGAGGAGAATGCTCAATAACGCCGCTTAGTATCCCACCGTCATCATGGATCAAACCATCTGGCCGGGTAAGGGTAGTGGAAAACAGTGAAGTTGTATTGACTTGTAATGGGACTGGAGTCCCTGCCGTGACTGAATATCAATGGAGAATACATCCACAGATACCCAAGAACTGGTATGATGTAGAAGAAAAGGGGAGAATACTGAGGATTAAGAACTTCAAGAAAGAAGACGGCTCACTGAATGTGACATGTCTTGCTCAGATAGCATCGGGGCTTACTGGTGACGAATCATCATCCACAATGCTGATCATGATCGAAACAATGAAAGTAACGAATGACACATTCTTTAATAAGAACACATCGACAACAACCACACTACCAGCTGTGATCATTCCCATCATCATAGTAAGCCTACTTGTGATGTTATTAGTGGTCATTTGTAAATACACTGAACACAAACGCAAAAGAAACATTCCTATCTCCTCTTCTCCAGAACATCTCCAGAACGAAGAAAACTCGACATCCTCCTCTCAAGTTGTACCCAAGCCATCCCCTCTCCCACCCCGTCTTGCTCACTATGATTACCCATCGACTTCTTCGTCATTCCACTTCAACAGCAATTACACCAGTCTCGAGGCCACTAATGACGGTCATAATGACTACTTAGACTTGACTGGCAAGGACCATCAACCCCGCACGGACGAGAATGAGTACACGGATTATTTGGGCCTAGAGAGTGCTACGACCACATCCTCACCACATGGTGATGTCTCGGTGTACGAAACTTACGAAATTCCATAAAGTTAATGTTGTCATTTGTATAATGCTTGAGTAAAACAAAATTTTACAAGTTAACACACTGAACGAGGGTTTACATGTACATCGATAGTAGCAGGCTGTCAAGGTACACACAATGTATATTCATCAAAGTTGGAAAAATAATTGGAAGCAACGTTTAGGAGCCAAAACTTTGTTATCCCTTTTCCAATTGCCTGCAAATGTTCTAACCATTATCGGAAGTTTCCCAAGTCTGAGAATAATCTCACGCAAGGGTTGGGCTACAGGCCCAGTCTAATTGTAAACACATAGTGGAATTCAGGTCGATAATGCTGAATCATATCCCATTTACAGAATAAAAAAACCTGAAGGGATGGATCGGATAGCTTGTTTCCAACAGAAAATCGTTAAGAGTACTGTGAAGATCAAGTTACAAAATATTTACAAAATAAAACACATTTCCTAGCTAAATGCAGGAGACTACTGATATTTCAGGATATCTTTTTTATGAGAACGTTTCTTACTGTAATATTAACACACTGTAACCTGTGCATTATGTAAAGAAAGATTACCAGTTATAAAAATAAACTTGGTGAATTCGATTTGGAAACTACGGTAATCTACTTATCAAGACGGCCTGAGAAAGTTCCAAGTGTGGTTCTACTGATTTGTCACTCTATAACAAGTTCTTCTATTTGTGAGAAATATCTGTCAAGGCTATTTACAAATACACTGCGGTAACCAGAAGCCAGCTGGATTGATGAGTGGTTAAATTTCATATCAAACGTTTGAAACTGAGTTTTACTTGACTAAGAGGGAAGTGACATAGTCTATTTTTAGAATAAAAGATCTTGAATTTACAAGTTCTTAGCAAAGTTATTGTATCCATTTTTATGATCATGAAAATGTACACTACATACAATCAACTAATCTTTGTACCTTCGACTATCAAATGTAAATAAAAGAAAGCTGACAAGAAGTTAGAATAGTTCCAAGTACATGTACTTATTAAATCTATTACAAATAAAGTACCAGTATAAGTTGTGTTTGACTTGTAGCGAATGGTTTCCTATCAATTACCGAGTCTTCTTTGGATTCTTCAGGTCTATGAAGAGATAAGAAATGCCGATATTATTTTAAAAGAAAAAACTTGCACAGGTAAGCAAGGTAAAGGTCAGAATCAATGGTGAATACATTGTAATGCATGTACTCAATTCTTGAAATGGAAACCACTTAAAGACTTTGGAAAAAATTGGAGTCTTTGGAAACTCCAAAAATATTTTTGTAAATGATTCACCTTGATTGCCCCTCACACAAAATGCTGATTCCTACCAGGAAACAACTAGGAATATTTCCAATAAATTTCTCAGAATTTATATCACATCCATAAAGCTTTCTTGAGTTTTGTTGAGAAATTTTTATGTGTTCTGACAAGAAGGACTTCAAGCATGGATAACTTCCCTTGAAACAATCTCCACTCTCAACAGCCAGGCCTCTGGAAGGTTAACCTTTGAAGTGACATTGAGGAGTTACTCACCATTCATGGTAACCTTTGACCTGGTAGCATAACCTTTGACGTCATGAACACCCTGTAGCTGTTTCTTAGTCTGTTTGGGAGTGTTCTTGACTTTCTTGGTCTCATCTTTTGTTCCCTGAACTGGCTTCCTTCCAGCTGATAAACCCTTAGTTCTTGCTTGTCTCCTGTTTGGCGTTTTCCTTTTGCTCTGACCTTCTACTTTCATCTTTGCTCCTGTTTTTTTTGGTTTCTGCATACATCATAACAAAATTTGAAATTTTTAAAAATTATTAATTTATTTTTTTATTCGAATAAATAAGATTCCACATATGCAACCTAAAATCTTAAGGACTGTTTATCTGAGTAAATAAATCATGTGGTTTGAGCACACTTCCTGAGTAACCTGTAAAAAATCTTAAAAGAAGGTCTAGAAAGTGAGGGACATTATCACAAGGATGTTGCTGCAAGGATTGCCAGCATTTCTCATATCCAGAGAAGATGTTACTGCAAGGATTGCCAGCATTTCTCATATCCAGAGAAGATGTTACTGCAAGGATTGCCAGCATTTCTCATATCCAGAGAAGATGTTACTGCAAGGATTGCCAGCATTTCTCATATCCAGAGAAGATGTTACTGCAAGGATTGCCAGCATTTCTCACATCCAGAGAACATGTTACTGCAAGGATTGCCAGCATTTCTCACATCCAGAGAACATGTTACTGCAAGGATTGCCAGAATTTCTCATATCCAGAGAAGATGTTACTGCAAGGATTGCCAGCATTTCTCATATCCAGAGAACATGTTACTGCAAGGATTGCCAGCATTTCTCATATCCAGAGAACATGTTACTGCAAGGATTGCCAGCATTTCTCATATCCAGAGAACATGTTACTGCAAGGATTGTCAGCATTTCTCATATCCAGAGAACATGTTACTGCAAGGATTGCCAGCATTTCTCATATCCAGAGAACATGTTACTGCAAGGATTGCCAGCATTTCTCATATCCAGAGAACATGTTACTGCAAGGATTGCCAGCATTTCTCATATCCAGAGATGTTGCTGCAAGGATTGCCAGCATTTCTCATATCCAGAGATGTTGCTGCAAGGATTGCCAGCATTTCTCATATCCAGAGATGTTGCTGCAAGGATTGCCAGCATTTCTCACATCCAGAGAAGATGTTACTGCAAGGATTGCCAGCATTTCTCATATCCAGAGATGTTGCTGCAAGGATTGCCAGCATTTCTCATATCCAGAGATGTTGCTGCAAGGATTGCCAGCATTTCTCATATCCAGAGAACATGTTACTGCAAGGATTGCCAGCATTTCTCATATCCAGAGAAGATGTTACTGCAAGGATTGCCAGCATTTCTCATATCCAGAGAAGATGTTACTGCAAGGATTGCCAGCATTTCTCACATCCAGAGAAGATGTTACTGCAAGGATTGCCAGCATTTCTCATATCCAGAGAACATGTTACTGCAAGGATTGCCAGCATTTCTCATATCCAGAGATGTTGCTGCAAGGATTGCCAGCATTTCTCATATCCAGAGAAGATGTTACTGCAAGGCTTGCCAGCATTTCTCATATCCAGAGAAGATGTTACTGCAAGGATTGCCAGCATTTCTCATATCCAGAGAACATGTTACTGCAAGGATTGCCAGCATTTCTCATATCCAGAGATGTTGCTGCAAGGATTGCCAGCATTTCTCATATCCAGAGAACGTGTTACTGCAAGGCTTGCCAGCATTTCTCATATCCAGAGAAGATGTTACTGCAAGGATTGCCAGCATTTCTCATATCCAGAGAACATGTTACTGCAAGGATTGCCAGCATTTCTCATATCCAGAGAACGTGTTACTGCAAGGCTTGCCAGCATTTCTCATATCCAGAGAACGTGTTACTGCAAGGATTGCCAGCATTTCTCATATCCAGAGAAGTGGTATTTACCACAAACACGCAAGTCACAATTTGCTGTTCCTTAGCTAAATGATATTGAACACTGACCTTTGTGGGTGACTCATTATCCTTAGCTGATGCAGCTTCCTTCTTCTTTCTCCTCTTGACAGGACTCCTTGATTTCATATCTATCATTTATTTAAGATTTCAAGTAAAAAAAAAATCATTATTCAAATGTTCTGACATTATTTATGTAAATTTACATGTACTGCCCTAGATCAGTGATAACGGGCAAATACGTGAGATCCAAATTTCAAAATCTATCAAAATCTATTGGACATTCTCCAGTATTTTGATGAATCCAAGACCAAGAAGCTTTTGTGACTCTATATTGTGCTTGATGTCACCTCTTAAATACAAAGACTCTAACTGGTTACTAAATAAAATCATTTCAATCCAAAGGATGGTGATTTATCAGAGAATATTGATCTTGCCTTTTGGGGCCATTGGTCCGGCTGGTCCTTTGAACCAGATGGTTCTACTGTTGTGATCAACCACGTTGTTCATGCCTGTTTGGTAGTAGCATTGCAGCCAGGCATTAAACTTGGAATAATCGGCTGATCTTCCTTCAGGATCATAACCACCTCCTCCTGAAATGGTAGACATTATATGAGATATCTTGTTAGTGATTGCATTTATCCAACAGTTATTCTTTCAACGAGTGAAGGAGAATAGTGCGGCAGTTTCCACCTGCAATCCCCAACTTCTCCAATACGACACTAATTCTACCATAGCACGTAGCATTTGCCATGAGGTTGATACTCCCAATTGATCGGTTTATTGGAATTTTTGGCACCATTTTTCATAGTGACAGGAACTTTATTTTGCCAATGTCTTGCAAACTAACAGATCTCTTGACACTGTTGTGTATTTGTAATTTTTTTAATGTACATGTAGTTGATCTTTCCCAAATTGTTAGTCTATCTTTCATTGTTCCTTAACTTTGTCCTTTCATCCAGTGTTCTCAACTCACAATTCTTGAACTTTCAAGATACTTTTTATCTCCTGAGTGAAACTGCTAGAAAAAATGAAAAACTTTGGATTCAGTAAGACTTGGCAGAAGTCATACACGTAGTTGTTTCCATATTGCTTGCTTTAAGTATGGACTGAGATGCACACATACATGTTCAAAAGCTCCTCGATTTAAGTCACAGCTCCAAAGTCACCTGCTGGGATTTGAGCTAACATTGAGAAACCCAGACAACAAAATTTGATGTAAATTAAAAATGCATTGCCTTACCTAGGTTGACAACTTCCAGGGGCACAGTGTGGCACAAATGCAGTATGTCAACCTTCGGACCTTTATCCTTGACCTTGACATCCTGACCTTTCATCTTTGGCTTAACATCAGGTGGATTTTCGTCCAGGTCCTTTAGAACATTGCGAGCTTTCTCAAAAGGTGGTATGCCAAGTCTAAAAGAAGAAGCAATTCATTGTATAAACATAATTCCTGGTAACACTGCATGTTACTACAAAATTTGTGAATAATGTGCCTGATATAAATTAAAAATCACCAATTAAAGCATCTTTCTTGGCTACTACTTCAATTTGCAAATATTTAAAAACATGCTTTTTGATAAATAAAGAACCTGTAGAGTATTTCAGCTCGGAGGTAGTTTCCAATCCCATTGAAATATTTTTGATTCAGAAGAACTTCACAGATGGGTCTGTCAAAGGCACTTGATTCGAGGTTTTTCACTACATTTGACCTGCAATAGAAACAGAATTTTGAAAGGATTTCCACTGAAACGTTATCTCTGAATTGATCAGAAAGGAGATATGTTACACTTATGGTAAATTTCAGCTTAGGCAAGGCCCTATCCATTACAGTGTGTTCATTACACAACAACTAGCTAAGACCCAGAGGTGTAATATCCCATGATCCTTTGCTCTTGTATAACAGAATATCTTCTAGGATCAAGTCTTGAACACAAAACAAAGGACGGAGGAGAAAAATACCACTCACGACAAAACGTTAGTAATTTTGCAAGTCTGCCATGTCTGTAGCATATTCATGTGGACACTAGGCATGCTAGGCACACTAACCAAATGGCATTTGACTGTTGCCAATTAAAGTTTCGGTTTCTCTCAATCACCTATTCGCATCAAGCGGAGTATATGGAGAAAATATGTTTAACAACGTGGTGTGATGTGAGATATGTTTAAACATAACTAGCCGTTTATTAACTCTGAACTTTTCAATCTTTTGCACCCTACCTACAACAAAATAACAAAGAAATCAGGACAGAATCATAATTAAAAATAACATATAGCCAGCATGCTCACCTAAAAGGTTGATATTCAAACATTGGATCTGGTCCTCTATCTTTGGACCAATCAGCATCTACTTCCCATCTTCCAAACCTACGGACATCAACATGACTTAAGACCATGGTTGGATCATCATTCGTAAAGAATTGAAGATGAGCATGCTTGTGCACCTCCGAAACGGTCGTGAACTGAAACTTTCCCGACATCCCAAATCGGAACAAAATCCTGGTAGACTTCAGCTCAGTAAGCTTGCGTTTTTTGCCCTTGGAGAGAGACTTGGGAGTATCTTCAGTTTCTGAGAGGATAAGTTGCATTTCTTTACCCCTTGAAGCAGCCGTGATGATGTACGCTTGAGCGCAGAACGAGACTTCATCACTTTTGTGAACCGGAGATTTGACAATGCGACCAGTGAATACACGACCCTTACAAACCCTGTTCACAAATCGACTGGCAAGATGAAGTTCTGGTCCTTCTGGCATGATGAAATCAGAGTTGGAAAACAAATCCTAAGCAGGAATTCACCCTCCACTAACTTAGCTCTCACTCAAATTGAAATGATTAACGCAAAGCACACGTGCAACTTCAATTTTACGTAACCACGCTCATAATGTAAACATTACACAATCTGACCCAACTAGGAATAGGCGAAACTGAATTTGGGGTTCCACGTTACTTACAGTCTTTGTTTCAAGACGTTTTTGTGCCACCAGACAGCACTATAGCTTGTATTTGGCAGTTCAAAAAACATCACAAATTTAGTCAAAAAATAATATTTCAGGCCGAAATTGTCACCAAAATGCTGAGCATATAGAATGTGTTAAGTGTACATGTAATTCAAAGCCAAAGTTACGGACTGCCTCCTTTTAAATTCAGGATCAAGATTGTTGAACTGTTCGTTTAAAAACGAAAGCGAGCGCACTACCTATTTAAGCCCCCCGTTTACAAAATAAAAAGAAAATTGCAGAGGGCGCCCTGCAACTTTTACGATCAATTTAAATCCTTCGGTTTAATAGCTCCATGGGTTTACAACATTCACACCTGCTTTTTGAACACCATTTATCTTCAAACCACCAATTTTACAACAATAACTACTCTTACTTCACATCGAAACTGCTCTTAAATAACCAACTACTCTCTGGGGACTCGGACAAGTCAACTATCAGTCAAATGTCCTCAAACCGTGGTGTAATGGGGGCAGACCACTAATTCAAATGAGAATATCTGGCCAGCTCATTAGTATTAAAAGTGCTCCCCCCCCCACTGTATCTTTTGAACAAGGAGATTGTTTGCACGGTGAGATTGTGTAATTCCTTGCCAGGATCAACTCCCTGGGTCTTTGAGCTTGCATATGAGAGCAGAATGGCTAAAAACTACGGTTGAAAAATGGTCCGAAGTGCCCGAGAAAGTTGACGGTTGCCACTTGAAAAGTGGCTGCAATCAGGCTTCGGAAAAATCACTTTTTTGGGGGGGGGCGTTGTGGGAATTATTAAAAATGTAATTGGTTAACCAACAAACAATTGAAAAGAAATTGAAAGATTAGTGACCAGACGAGAATTTCATTTGTGTTTCAGAAATCTCAGGGATGTTGGCATGCATGTTTTTGGGCCCTGAACAGTGATGATTTTACACTGTTTTCTAGGGGCTTGAATTACTGGACTGTACCCTAATATTCAACAATAATGGCTTGTCGTGATAGCTCCCTCTAGCGGCAGTAGGATATTGAAGTATTTACAACAACGTCTTGAAACCAAGACTTTGACACATCTCATGACATTCAGCCCAATTTATGTGTTACGCCGAATTAAGAATGGGCAGGACTGAACATGGGACTTTACATGCATAGGCTTGTTTTCAAGACGCTATTGAATATGTTCTCAATAATCAACTGCCGCAAGAGGGCGCTATTTCAAGCGACCGCCACCACAGACATAAATAACCCACCGCCACAATATCGTGATTGCGCCCTCTCATGCCGGTGAATTTTAATGAAACTACACAATAAAAGTATGTTCGGCGCACAAAACAATAGTTTTCGTTTCTTCATAGTTTTAATTTCATGACGCCGTAGTACAGAAACAGGCCATAAAACACCTCCACGAGAGGGCATTATCACGATGAACCACTAATCAAGAATGTTTTACCCCTCTATAGTTTTACAATTTAAGACTGTTCCCAACTTCTTAGGCTTTAGAAAAGGGTCATCGGATGGGTAAACAGAAGCCATGGTCCCCTAGCCCTCCCCAAAACAAAGCCCAATTTTTATAAAATGAGAGAAAAGCAATGTTTAGGTCTTTTTCATTTCTATTCAATCCCAAAGCGTATACCCCCAAATGTAGCGCCACCCCTCAGAAAGGCAATAAAAGGTTCCATGAAATAATTTCCAATTTTTTTTTGTCCCTCTCTCACGAACAGTTGATTTTGGATGTGCTCTTGGCCTCATACCGTAATGGGAGACTTTTCAGTCCCTTGGTGGCAGAAAAAATACCAGTCGCACACAATAAGTCTACTGTTTAATGAATTATGCTTGAATACACAATGTGTGCACTCAAAATGATGCAAAAACAAGGCTGACTCTTGAGATTAACTTGTTTGCTGCCACCAAGTACCTCAAAATTTTCCATTTTGGTTCATTTCTTCAAGTCACATAAAGCAAGAGACAAAAACACAATGGACAACATTGTAGAAAGTAGATGACTCAGTAATACAAGTGCAGTACAATATCCAAATTGTTCATTGCTTCAGGAAGAATTGGTATTATATTTTAAAATTGTGCAGTTTAGATTACAAATTCCTAATCAAATGTCACCCCATCACCAAAACGATTCAAAGAAAAGACACCATTATTCAATTAATTTTGTCAAAACAAAATTTTTCGGCAAGCGGTACTGGAAAAATTGCATTTACACATTAAAATCAGTTTATCAATCAAACCTTTTTACTGCTGATACATGTTAGTCTTTGTAACTTAAAACTTGTGTACAATTGGTTTCATAAGGTTTGACAAGGCGCTTTATCTGAAGCAATATATACCACTTAAATGGTCTGAGATTTATTTATTAAAACAATGTCAAGTCAACTTCATGAGAAACGTTGTGACAAAGCAAAGCAACTTCCAAATGCTGGCAGATTTTTTTGTTTGAATATAAATCAACAAGCCCCCTTCTCTTACACCAGTACATACACCAAACGGACAAAGAAACTGTTTATCTGACACACAAACACTGAACCTGTCACTTTTCAAGCACAGATGTATGCTATGTGATCTTCATAATGCACTATATGTTCAGTGCTTATCAAATTCTCGGTCTCCCAAATGAGAAATTGCATCATCAATGTACGCCACATAATCCAACACTTACCTAGTGACATACTCATGATTGGGAGGGGGGTTCAGACTCCAATTCCCCCCCTAACTCACGACACTCAAGTCCCCTCCCCCTCCCTTCCTCCTCTCCTATTGTGCCACAGGGGACTCTGACATATGGCAATATCAGAGCTAGTAGTTTAACACATTGAAGATGTACATTGTATCATTATTTTTCAGAGAGAACAAAAATCAAACCCTCTGGGGAGAATAGGGGGCCCTCGAACCCCAGAGCATCCCTGCGGGGGCATCACTGCTTTTGCCACAAAAATTACTGTATATGATTACTATTATGCAAAACAGATTTTTAGGCCACAAGACTAGTCATGATTTTTATGCAAAGCATTAACTGAAAGCAGTAACAAGCAAACTTTAATACATCACTGGACCTTCTTACTTTCAGATAAGAATATTTCAGAATCCAAAGTTGTAAAAAGGAATGATCAAACCATCTAAAACCATACAGCAACTGCAACACTATGGGTTGCATGCACTCTTATGACTAAACTCGTAAAAATATAAAAAATTTGTATTACTGACAGACATTTTAGGGCCATTTCTGCCTTGGGCCTATAGCTTTGTTCCTGTCCAGTGCAGAGATTGGTTTGTACACATTCATCTGAATACACTTCTGAGTACTCTATGCGACGTGTCCTTCATTGGTGACACAATGCCATATACACATATACAGTTCCTTCACAGACACTACTTGTATGCACACATCAGAGAGCGATATATCTATCACAAGTGTATTTGCTTCTTAATTAATTACTTGTGACACATCTATTGGAGCTGTCAGTGTGGGCATTCGTTGAACTGCAGTTTGTTTCATGCTCATGTCAATGAATTTAATCTTCCAGTTATTCTCTTTCAGCGGATCTCGGATAAGTCCAAATTGTTGTTCGAATAATCCCAAGCAATCATTATAGCGATGGACTGTACCACAAACTCTTACCATTACAAGTCCATGTGGATCAACAAAGCCTCGAGTTCCTTCTGGGCTGAGGTTAGGGTTGAATATCAAGCCTTCCTCACAAACAAAGTTTCGAAATCTCTGTGCAACACACTCGGCTCCATAGAAACTTTCATCACGTACTTCTGATATTATTAGACGAAGATTGAGCTTGCAGTCTTCCCAGAAATGATGAGATCCCCAGTCACTAGGTGAGTTGCTTGCAATGACTTGACTTAGTGAGTTTAATTGGCTGTAAAACCATGATGTGAACTGCTCTGCAAGCACTTGTACATGCTTTGGTGGTTCACTGGCTGATGGCGCCTTCAGGGTTGGGTTTCTGTCTGGGCCTGGATCATCACTCAAGTCCTTGAGAAAATAAAGCAACAAACCGTACAGGTTTGGGAACTATTTTATTTTAATTTACAAAACAAATGGCTGCTTATTTTCAGATATTAAGGTCTTTGCATATTCATAATTCCATATCTGAAATCTAAAATCCTCTCAGCTCAGATATAATTAGAAACTGAATATTCCAGTCTATTGATGATTTCACAGAATCTTTTTTGGTGACACAGTGTAGCCATTGTCATACAATCACATGACCATACTACATTTTGGAGAGAAATGGCATGTCAAGGTCCTTGTCATCATGTGTTGGATTACGAGGTGTACATGTGAGTGTAGCAAGCACAAGGGAGTGTGGTGTTTTGTGGGTTCAAATAAATGTAGCTTGGGTTAAGGGTCTTACATCAACTTCCATACGTTCAGACACACATTGCTGGGATACATTGGTTCCCCAAAGTGACAGTAATTGCCTCACAAGAGTTGCTTTATCTGATGTTGATGACACGCCAACTGTCAGAGTTGCCAGGTGACGAAAAATGTACTCTTTTTTCACTTTCTTTCGTCTGAGGAGCTCCAAGGCACTGTCTGAGTGTAGAATAATTGCATTGATTGCCTCTGCAACAACACATACATGTAAGATTTGTGGTTAGCACAGATCTACACACCTGTTGGAGCCATTTATTGAACAAATACTGTTGTGTGTTCCGAGTCTGATGTTATGTATGCACACCACCACTGTCAAATGGATGGCTCTTAAGTCATGATAGTTTACAGTACCACTTCTTTGCGTGGCAGAACGATACTGTCTTGCAATTGTCACTGTCTCATCTTAAGTTTTTGTGTCAAGCCAACATCACGCATTATCATGACAATTGCTCGGCAGCAACAATCCATTTCTTAATTCCATAGAAACTAGGTTAAACATGTATTGTGACATAAAAGCAGAAATTGACCCACTCTCAATAAAGAATGTCTTGAACTAAGACTACTACAAAAGCACAACTACTACAAGCATGATATGCATCTTTGTTGTCATATTTTACCGTTCCTTCTTAAAAGTTAAAAAGTTAAAAAGGCAAAACAACTTTCCCTGAGACAATCTCATTTCTTCCCACGGTACATGTCTTCAATTAAAATTACAACTTGATGGATGAAGTGAGGTGAAATTTCATGAGGTAAGGTGGCGAGTACGTGGCGTGGAAGCCGAATTGCGAATACGGAAATGTCCCGCACGCAATGTTTCGGCGATGGGGGACGCCCCCGGCCCCTTGGGATATGGGTCCCACAAGCAACCAGCTCCGATAAATACCTTGTTTGTTCCGAACGGTAATCATGCGATTAGTGACCGTTTCCACAAGAGACAGGAGTTCATGTTTGGGGAATTCTTGCAAAAATCTCGCCGAACCTTCTCGTTCTTTCTTACTCAACATCGTTGTTGGTGAAATTTGCCAACTAGGAACCGATCATCTGTGTACTCACATAACTTGCAATAACTACGTCCATAGAGGGCGCTTCAGGAGTTACTGTACTAGTACTGAGTTCAACGCCGTTTACATACAGTACATTATATCGGAGGGAGGTGTGGTCAATCTGTCAATATAAACAGATTGGCCACACCCCCTGGATTATTGCAGTTTCGGGGGGGGGGGTTCAGTGATCAATTGAAATTCTTCACGGGGGGGGGCGTGGCATGAAACGATTTTCTGAAATTTATTTTTGGACTTAACCCCCAAAACTTTTGTAAAAGTTTTGTAAACTATTCATCATGCACTGGCCAAGGGAAACTCTTTGAGGTGAGAAATCTTTTTAGGACACATCTATAGAGTACTTTGTCACTATTCCTGCTGATCAACTTTTGTTCTTGATATATCCAAAGTTCTTAAGAAAAAAACAAAAGGCAGTAACTAGAGGAGGGTCTCACAAACCTAAGGCAGTTTAACCACCATTTAAAAAAAACCTAAATGCTAAGATTCACAGATAAATGCTCTTCTTTTATTTTTACCATTTTCAGGATGTAAATAAAACCAGAATTTCTTTAAAACATTACTCAGTACGCGCTGCTACATATTACTATCTTCATTGCAAAAACTCTGCACAACTTATGTTTTTCCAAATAATTTGGCTATAATATCCAATTTTTAGATGGGAATACGTAAATTATGAAACAAAGCGATAAAATTGATAAAAATAGGTATAAGGGAACATTGCACAGCGAATATTTTATTTTGTCACATACTAAAGATCAGCTGATAACATCAGAATTTGGAGCTTTTCTTTTGATAAAATTAGAATTTTCCTATTTCTCCCAAGTTAAGTAATGATATGTTTTAGGCTGTACGTCTGGTCTTTTAGCTGATGAAATTTAACATTCATTATTGGTTAATAACTATACCAGCAAAGTGACATAAAAATATGTTAAATCTCAACAACTCAACATTATTGATGTTAGAAGAAATAAACTGAAAACACAATTTTTGGAGACTTACAACAGACAGCTGCCACGAAGCGTATAAGGTAAGGTTTTGAATAGCAGATACAAATGTAAAAACATAAAATTCCAACTGCATCATCAAATTTACAGGCATTTTGAATGGTATTAGTGATCATGGTAAGAACACCAGTAAAAAAGTCAACGTTACAAAATAATTTAGATTGAAATCTAAAAAATCATCACATTGAAAGTTTCAAATGTACAAATGTGACCCATTCTACGAATATTAGTCATATCACAGGAGCCTCTTTAGAGTTTAAGGCCTTTACAAGAATCTTGTACAGTGTTTATACAATAGGAATCCTCAACATTTAAAATCTACACAACTTCCATTTTCATCATTTTAAACTGAGTGATACACAAAGACAAAAAGCTTAAATTCCTCAATCTAAAACAAAGTAAAATTCAAACGTGGCTCTAGAGACTTGAGACTCAATTTTTGCAGAGCAGGTAACATATAAAGATGTTGACATTTAATCTTAAAGTTATTTTCTTCAATAGATCAACCTTAATACTTGTAGAGAAATTATATGATCTCAAAATTAAAAACAGGTAAGGAATCAATGCTATGTACATGTAAAAATATGTTTTGTTAATTTAAGGCACCATCTTATGAAAAGCAGATTTGAGATTTTCGTCGATCCAACAAATTTATGCAAATACAGAACCAAAATCTTCTTAAGTATTCATCAATATTTCACTAAATTCTCACAAGTTGCGTAGTAGACCATCTACACAATGACATCGTACATTTTTCCTCATACTGCCGATCAAAATTTGAAATTTGCTTTTGTTCTGTTGAGACATTTCAGCATCACAATAGATGATCTGGTAGTTTGTACATTTATGCAATCACTCATTGCTGTCATGTGGAACATCATGCTGATTCTATACTGACCAGAGATTCACATGACAAATAATACTATACAAAAAGTATGTTGGTATTGCTTTGCTTACAAATCAAAAAGATAAATGCACTATCTTCTTCAAAGATTGGTAATTTATAAATCAGATAAACTGAAAGCTTTCAATGTCATATCTAAAAGGTAACAGAAAAGCTTGAGAAGAATGGTTTAATTGACACATCTGATGTGCCATGCTGATCACATGCAGCACGGCACAATGTACCTCTGTGACACAAATGACACAGACAGCAACATTTCAGTGATTGAAATAATATCAAACGTAAAAAGTGACTACTTTAGACCAGGGAAATAGCAGTGTCCATGACATAACCATCTGTTTTTTAAACCTTCAACCTTGTTAAATCTCTGACCTTTAATGTATTAACTTAGGACTTCATAAACCAATACTTACAGAAAATCAGTGAGATGGTCATGTTATTCTCTGCAGCATTTCATCAACAATCACTTTTATCAAGGCTTTGAAGAAACAAACCTTATTCAATTTCTGGAGCAACTTCAGCTTTGTTCAACATGTGATGAATATGTTCAAATTTCTCCACTTCTTCTGAACCCCATGCTTGCCATACCAGCATCTGGTAATGATGAAGATCTGTCTTGTTGTCAGTGACTGGTAACGATGGAGCTGATGAAGCTTTCAGCTCCATCCAAGCCACTACATACTCGTCCCTAGCCCTCAGGAGTTGTCTTACAGGCCCAACTTTATCTTCAAATTCTGGGAAGAGTTCAAGAATAGCAAGTACTTCTCCAAAGCTATACTTGTGTTGGCTTTCTGAGCCAAGGCTCACAATGAGAATTTTGCCAGAAGCTGTGCCAATCCACAGGGTATCTTTAACAGTCAGTATTGATCGTATCAGAGAAATAGGCATGCTTGACTGCAGACGCTGAGCACCTTCACTGAATGGTCGCTGGATGTCTGTGTTATCCATGGGCTTGGGCTGTGTTCGGCATGATAATGCTTGACCACGTTTAGGAGGTGATGGTAAAGTAGCTGATGACTGGGATGGTGAGCTACTAAAGTACGAGTCCCTGAAGGAGATATCATCTCTATCATCTGATAGTGGAGTAGACTTGGTCCCAGTCTCTGCTTCTGCATCGCTTACATCTTGAACCTTGGTCACTACATCTTGTTCCTCCTTGAATTCCCCATCTTCAACTTGAGTGTCATCGGGTGATGTAGATATTAGACAATCTCCTTTGGCCAGCATGATGTTGCCACATTGTAGGATCTGAACCAGCTGCCTTTTGGCCATGCTGTACTGAAGTACCCGGGAGGAACGGTCAATGGTGCAGAAGAGGTTGTCATGATAATGTGCTAAACCCATGATGGTAGCTTCTACTCTCTGAGTCACAGGGATGGCCATCTTGTCCAGCAACATGATCTAGTTTGAGCCAGAATGATGTTCCAAAAGATTTTATCCACAGTCTTAAATTGCTATTCTGACAAAGTTACTTTGCATACACAACAATGACAAACAACTCTTCAGTTATTAGAGAGAAGTGTAACACTCGTTGCCATTAAATTATTTTTTTACTAGAGTTAGCTGAAAAAAAATTGGTATTTCAAAATCTACTTGGTCAAAAAAATACTGTAGATGATATCAGAAGTAAGAGTCCCGGGAATTTGTGGAAACAGGAATTTCTCTAGCTTTGTTCTGGTTGGAAAGAGCGTGTTGGCCATGATTATACGTTCATAGATACCTCAGATAGTCTCCCTATTCAACGATGTGTAACTTGACTGTGTATTAATATTTGATAATGCCCGCTGAGAAGTGATAACGCTCACTGTGTAAATTATGTGCTGGCGTCTGGATACCAGACATTTTAATCGATTCTGAATGGTCAAGCGGATGTGTGTACACGGCTCACCATGAGCTCACCAAAATAGACAGGGGTGCTTGGAAAACTTAAAGTGAAATTCTACAACTAAATTATTTGAAATCCATCACATATTGACTTCTTTTGACTCTCTGACTAAAACAGGTATTTATGAATGGGAATAAATAGTACATGTATATGTATTCCCTTGTTAATTTATTCATGCTGTAACAGGTAGGATCGTCAATATGTTGGATTAGATTAACAGCTGGGAGAGTCAATGTGTTGGATTGGATTAATAGCTAGGATAGTCAATGTGTTGGATTGGATTAACAGCTAGGATAGTCAATGTGTTGGATTGGATTACTTGGGGATTAAGGTTGGGATTAATAATCAGTTGGATCTTGAATTGTTTGTGTCTATGATGAGAGAAGTATGAAGAACTAAGGAGTTTAACTGAGACAGTGACCAGTGCTAGAATTTGGATTTAAAAAGTTAGAACGGGCCAGGGAACTAGAGGTCTATGTCCGAGTCACCACACTAAGTAGCTGGGCCAAGATTGCACCTTACCTTAGTATCAAGAATACGCAATTTGTTTCCACATGCTATCCACAACTCCTCTCGCTCAGGGACTAGCTCCAACTGATTACAGCACTTATTCTCAAAGGTTATTGTCTTTGACTTGAACCAAGCAGGGCTGTGTTGTGTCCCACTGCTATCAGTTGCTGCTATAGCATGGCTAAAAATAACCACATGACCATCGGCCAGACCAGCAAACAGATGCCCTTGAATGTCCTGGAAGGAAAGACCAAACCAGATGACTGACATGCTACTGAATATACCTGAGCAGTGACAATTTAAAAAAAGCAATTATAAACATGACTGTCACTGACACTTTGTCATTGTCACTGACACTCAGATTACCTTGTCTTTGATTGGCTGATAGCAGAGGCAAAGAACTGCAGAATCCACATGGAAATCCTGTTGATGGACATTTTGTTGAGGGCCAACTGCAGGTGGTCCATACAGCTGAATGACACGGTCCTATCATCCAAAAATTTCATCATAGATTTAAAACTCTTTATTAAATAGCTAAGTTGAAATGATGAATAAGGACCTATGACTGCCAGTAGTACATGTATCGATTGAAGATGAATTCGGCTGACATGATTTCCAGTGTGACTTACCTCTGTGCCTATAAGTTCGAAGTGTCCAACCTGCACCATACAGTTCACTCGAGAGCCTTTGAATGATTTTGGGTAAAGCTCTCCATGCTTAAAAAACTTGATGTGGATCTTTGTGCACTGACGATTCTCATTCTCTCCAGTCCACAACCACAGACGATCTGACTGCTAACAAAATGGGAAAACAAGTTAGTTATTTTAGAAGATTAATCTAAGCATCAGGTGATTTGAAACAACCTTGTACAAAAAAACAGGCCTTTTAACTTATGTTTTGAAAACAAAGAATGAGGCACTACTTGGCAAATACTCAATGGAATCCTTGAAGCATAAACCCTGTAAACTCATAAACTCTGGTTATTACGAAATATGCGGGACCCAGTGAAAATGTTTGTTGTATCTGCAATTCGCTGTATGCGGAGCTCCATGCAATGGCTTTTAAATACATACATGAATAGGTCTTATTGTGTTATTACACGAGTACATGTACAACTACAGCATCAATGCACCTTGTGATACATGCCTACACGTGAACGTGCATGGGTGATATCAACAAAGATCTCTGTTATGATACATGAAATAAATGGACATGTATATTGTTGTGTGTTAAGAATAAAACTCAGTGGTATATGAAAATATTTTTCATGTACATGTGAGATCAAAAAGGGAATAAAAGCATCATGCCAGGAAGTTTTTAAAAACTGTTGATCATAACAGATGAGAATGACGCTAACGTAACGACGGCAAAACTGCACAAATGTGAAGGCTGATCAACTGAAGCCTCGTCCATGTGAGTAGTCTCTGATTG
The DNA here is from genome assembly GCF_054643075.1 of Acanthaster planci. Taxonomy (NCBI): domain Eukaryota; kingdom Metazoa; phylum Echinodermata; class Asteroidea; order Valvatida; family Acanthasteridae; genus Acanthaster; species Acanthaster planci. The sequence continues at coordinate 22,971,813 of NC_141781.1, forward strand.
GCAGGTGCACTAGTTCTTTCACAGCGACATGAGCAGTTTTTGAGCATTGGGATGCAGGAAATCTGCATTCCTCCCTAAAAAGAATGAACTTATTCGTGTTGTATATTTATTGGAATTGGAAAAGGGAACTTTTTTGTTTCTGGGGTTGCAATTGTTCTTTTAATGACCGTCTGTCTTTTGGTAATTTATGGTGACCAGAGGGGAACCTTTTAGTTTATTTGGGGTGAGAAGGTTTTATGGGAACAGGGGATGGACTTTTCTGGGTTAAGGTTTTCAGCATAGTTCTTTTGGGTGTACTTTATCGGAACTGAGAAGGGAATGCTTTTTGTTCTGGTGTTATGGGGGTTAGATGTTTAAAAATATAAATCTTTTTTATTGCCTTAAGAGGTCATGTTGACACAGAGGAGGGACGATATTCGTATGATCATTTGTCAAACTCCCAACCCTTACATATAAAATGTGCCACACTTCCCATAAAGATCACATTGTATGTTTTTTTTCTCCATACTTTTTGATTTCCCCTTTTTGATCATGAAAGCTGATAGTAATTAGAAGCTTGAAAAGCCCATTGCAAAAGGATTGTCATTGATTTGAATGAATTCCCCGCGGCTGTGCGTGCATGACACGGATGACTGGCACACGTCACTCATGCACTTTAATGACTATCCTTTTGATGTCTTACATGTGACGCTGGCCCTGTTTAATTACCGTCTGTTGTTGGGAGCTGAAATGGGCAATTTGCAACTGTGCAGTCCTACCAATTAGCACTTTCCCATGAACAGTTGTTGAGTTGGCAAGATTAAACAACTGACACAAGAGACATACACCTGTTGATGACTAACTCTGCTTTCAATTTCACGATCCAGGCTTTGTAAAATGCTCGGTATAAATGGGTTGTCAACAATGCTTTTTCAGGCAACGGGGTCACAGAAACCCTTTGTTGTAAAAGGAATTTGGTACAATGCAATTTTGATGTCACAGAGTTTCTTTCCATAGAAATGTGCGCATTTTCGTCAGGACCGACGATGTGTGCTTGTTTTGTTACAGCCGATTTTGTAATAACGAGAGTTGCCTGCATAATGTTTACAACTAATCACTAGCCAATAGTGTTTGTAAATTTGCAAGCTTACCTCAAACATCTCCCCAGAGCCAGGATGTACACATGTTATCTCATCCACATCAAACTGAATGACATTTTTCAGGCATGTGAAACTTGCATTTTCCATTGCCATGGCAATTTCATGCCCACTGGGCCTCTGTAATGGGTTGTCTGTCCAACACTTCAACATTAATCGCTCCAGGTTGGGGAACAAGGTGATGATTGTGTAGTCTCGGAAGTGAAAGCCAGGCTTGATGCCAGTATTGATGGCATTGCGAACCTCAATGGCAGACTTGAGGTTATCATAAGGCCAAGCACCAGACATCAAGTGATACAGGAGCATACTGTAGGAGAACCAATCAACCTAGGAAGAAATCAGGAAAAAGATTAGATCCTGACTCAAGGTTTCATTCACAAAGACTCCTCTTGTAGTATTAGACGAGTGAAATAGTTCCTTGCTTACCTTCTACCCAGGATAACTCTAAGGTTTATTTTATTCAGATCTCAAACCAATTACACAGATTTCCAAAATACATCATTGGGGTTACTTTCTTTCAGTCTGAAATTACAGAGACTTGGGGATAGGGTACACTACTACTGCATTGACCAAGATCCCTTTGATAAATATGCCACTGACATTAAAAAAAAAGCAGACTGCAGTCAAACTCCAGAAATGAAAGTGTCAAAACATGCATGTAAAAGCAGACTGCAGTCAAACTCCAGAAATGAAAGTGTCAAAACATGCATGTAAAAGCAGACTGCAGTCAAACTCCAGAAATGAAAGTGTCAAAACATGCATGTAAAAGCAGACTGCAGTCAAACTCCAGAAATGAAAGTGTCAAAACATGCATGTAAAAGCAGACTGCAGTCAAACTCCAGAAATGAAAGTGTCAAAACATGCATGTAAAAGCAGACTGCAGTCAAACTACAGAAATGAAAGTGTCAAAACATGCATGTAAAAGCAGACTGCAGTCAAACTCCAGAAATGAAAGTGTCAAAACATGCATGTAAAAGCAGACTCTTCCAGATTATTCAGAAGTATTCTAGAACATATGATTGATCCATTAACGTTTTTGCTATTAAGGCTTTTAGGGAGGTATTTCTGACAAGCATTCTTCTGCACTCAGGTTAATACTGCTGGTTACTGGCCAAGAGTAACTACTGGAATGGACAAATTGATTTAGTACTTTTTCTGTAAATGTTCTTCCTCTCAGTATCTCTGGAGCACAGAAGCCCATGGGACCAGCTTGACCCCTTGCTCCTTCCAAGTCCATAGGACGAGCTATTCCATAATCTGTTAACTTGATGTTGACTGGTGCATCCAGAGCTATGGAATACAGCAATACATTGTCTGTCTTCAGATCAGAGTAGATAATTCTCTTGCTGTGAAGGTAAGAAACCCCGTGAGCTATCTGCAAGGCGATCTTGAAGGTTAGAACTCGATCCAGTATGGTTCGATAAACTTTCCCATTTACTGCAAAACTCTCCCTTTGGTTTTCAATTTCTCGTTTGAGATGGCTTGCAAGGTCACCCAGGGGAGCTAGCTCCATGGCAAAGCACAGATGCTGAATAGATATCCCAATGAGACGAATGATACAAGGATGTTGCAGCTTTGACATAGTGGCTACTTCACTGCGCAGATTAGAGAACCCCTCCATGACAAATATTGCATTGACATCGATATTCTTTTCATCATACAGTCTTGGTGACAGGGACTTCTTGCCACTATCGGAGAGATCACTGCCATTGCTGGACTTTTTACTGTCCTCATCTCCTGTTGATGAATGCATCCCAGAGTCCGTCCTGTGAGTGAAAAATGTTGATGTGATCAACATCTTGACAGCAACATCCTTATGCCGGAACTGTGCCTTGAAAACCTCTCCAAAACCACCACTGCCAAGAGATCGGCTGACCTTGGGGTCAAAATCAAACATTTTTTTATCAAGGATGCGGATTGGCAAATCCATCAGAAAGAGATCAGGGATAAGTTTAGGAAGAGCCAAGACCTCCTCAGAGTGTCTAGGACATTCCACTTCCTCTGTACCCTTCATGGTGGCTGTCAAAGCAAGATTGCTGACAGAGAAGTGATGACAATCTCCTTGGCTGTCAGTAGCTGGTGTCTGATTGTAGGAGTAGTGTGTCTCTAAGGTCTTACTTCGACAAACTGGGCACGGGATGAGTCTCTCAACTAAAGGCTTTCCAGAAAATTCATCAACTCCAAGCAAGCCTTGTACGACAAAAACATAAAAAATGAAGCAAATTAGAAATAAACAAAATTCAACTATTCAACCAAATATCAAATTTCTGATTTACTGTAATTGAAACAACATACTTGAAATAAAAGTACATCAGAAACTTAAAACTAATCATCTTGCTATCAGGAAGATAAAATTGAAATGGCAATACTTTGTAGTTGATCACTTTCAAATATTTGCTCCAAGCTTTAGCTAATTCCAGAACTTACCAGGGTACCATTCCTTCATTAGATGCTCAATCTGATCCACCATGAAGCCCATAGCCTTGAATTCACCATCTTGACAACTAATCATCACATAGATTCCTGGCTTGGTATCTTGGAAAGTGATGGGTTTCAACATAACTCGACCAGAGTGATGTTGCACTGACACACCCTCTTGCCAGTACATAATGTTAGTTTGAGCCAGCTTCAGTCCTACTCGCATACTTCTTTGCATTCTGCTGAAAGAGTTTCAAAATGTTTCAATTTTCACAAAACCACACATTTGAAGACTGATGACTTCTTCATTATTCTTTCAAGCAAAGCAAGTCAAGTTTTTACAAATCATAAATGACATTCAAGCAGGCAAACAGGATAACACAGGGTACTGCATCTCAGGAATTTAACTAACTTTAGAAAACCTCTGTAAGCTTTCGAAGTACAGTCTTTCACAGAGAGCTTGTATTGTTGGAGGGGTGCTTTGCAACAGGAATATTAATTAGTTCATGGACTGCAGTCCAAGTCACAAAGGTATTAAAAGCTGAGTTGAAAAAGATCAGGATTTTTATATCAATGGAGAATAAAGATTCTAATTCAAACAGCTACGCTTGAGTCAGTTTGTTGAATTTGACTGGGCCTCTTGAAAACAGGAGTATTTTTGTTGCAGCTCATATGACCAGCTTGTGACTTGAATTCAGACTGGAGGTTTTGAGTTGGTCTTTTGATGGTCTTGTGATGTCCTTAGGATGTTCCCATAATGCTGTTAAATTTAAGAACCATTTAAGAAGGCTCTTGAGGGTTTTTAATAGTACAAACCTTGATCTCTGGAGCTTAACACCTCGCTTCATCCCTTGTCTAGACACTCCCTTTGCTTCTTTATTTCTCTCCTGATCCAGAATCTTGAGGCCAACATAAACTCTGGACACCAATCGACTCCAGAATCCTGGGGGGGTGTAAGGTATTTTGTACAGACGTTCCAAAACCTGGAATGAATCATCTTGACCTTGTAAGGGGGATAGATCCTGTCCTGGCTTCTCCTTGGGAAGTCGGCTTGGAATCAGGTATCTGAAAGAGGACAGTATCAAATTAAACTCTTTCATGACATCAAACTTCAAGCTATAGCTCTCTACATTTTTGTGTAAGAAAACAAAAGAAGTGCTATTTCCTTACTCTATTCTACTGATTGGAAGCACAATCTCGAATCTTTGCAAAAGTTGAAGATATTCTTCAAACCGCCCCTCTCCAAAACCACTCTCCTGAAACAGCTCTTCCAAGCTAGACCTGTGTACACGTCCTTCACGGACAAAGGATGGGTTGATGTTGGCAACACTGATTAGAATATTGTATAGCCAGACAGGATCTAGGAAATACAAGCTAGTTAAGCCTTGCAGATGATCACTGAAGTGAACCAGACTGCCACAGGTGCTCAGGAACTCAGCAGCTGACAAGAAAGAAAAGTTAAGAGAGAAAATCAAATTAGATTTCAGGCTTATTTGAGGTTGCAAGAACCTCGGAAACTGATCAATCAATTACACTACGGTGCCAATTGGTACAACTCAAAACCTGGAAGTTGGAGGAAAGTGAAAACATGTATAGTATTTTGGCTGGTACTGACATTGGGATGATAGAAACTGAAAGGTGAGGGAAGTCTGGTAACATTGCTCTAACCATCCTCAATGTCCTGTGTTGTTACTATTCTACTGTCAGGTATCTTCCTGATGTGACTAGTCAGCTCAGCATCTTTCATGACTGGGGGGAGAGGGGGTATGCTCCGTCTACGACGATCAGCCTCATTGGCGATGATCTCTTGAAGAATGGTGAATGTACGAGGAACCTAAAACAAGGAAGCAAACCAGTTTTTCTTGACAATTTTATTCCTTCCATCACTCTGATCGTCGTGTTTTTTACAAATGTCTTGTAATGCTGTTGTCTGTAGACGTATGTCTGCTGGCGGCGTGGAGTACAGTTAAAAATAAACCAGTAATAATAAAAAGATAGTAATTAGTGTTGATTTGATGAAGCAATGCAGCGATCTTACCATTCGTCCTATCAGTGGAATCATGGCTGTTGCACCGGAGCTAAATGTCTTCTTGATCCTCATTCCCAGGGCTTTCTGGTAGATGACGTGTCGTAGTTCCTTGATTCCCTCCCCATCAGGGCTCAATGCGGTGACCTCCACGATCTCAGCAATGTCTGGGAACCCATCTTGGTGACTGTACTTTGTTCTGATTTCTTGTCTAATTGCCTCCGGGCTCTGACTCTTCTTAACCTTGTCACGATGTGTAGAAACAATGATGATGGCACTTTCTGATGCCCTTGACTAAATAAAACAAAAATGTATATCCACCAGTCTTGTTAATTTCTCAAACAAAACTGACACAGAAGACAAATACCATTACAGCACCAAATTTCTACCTGAATATTAAGAAGCCACGGTCTCAGTTTTTCAACTCCTTTGGATCCATCTCGGAGATCCCATACAAGTAGATAGAGCGCCCTTGGAGTGAGGAAACTTTGATGGATCATGCTGTTCAACTCTCCTCCCTTTAGATCCCAGGTTGAAAAATGAACATCACCATGACCAGAAACACTCTGTTATCATGCAGACCAAAGACAAACATGCTTTTTTAATACAGATATCTTCCAGTACAGTATATTCTTCCCTGAGCTGAAACCTGAAGCATGCTATTTCTGGAGCAAATTCTATTCCATTTCACTTCTGGATGATAGTCTTTATTCCAGAAGCAGGTGCAGATTCTAGCCACTTCTTATATTGCTTTATCTTGTTCGGGTTTTCTTTAAACCAAATAATTCACGGATCAAGAGCACTAATATCAGCTGCCAATGTTTGCCTAAAATCCGTGCCAAGCCGCTGAACGTTCTTGGCAGCCCCTTATTTTTAGTGTTTAAAAACTTGTGTAACTCTTTTAACTTATCATAAATGATTTTGAAAAGCCTCATTTATCCACATTACCAATATATCCCTTAAAGAATAATAATTTTACCTGTTCTGACTTGAGTTGAAGTAGCTTCTTTTTAAATGAGGGCCTGGTGTCAACTTGGATAGGATTCTGCAGGGTCCAGGAACAAATGTTGATACCTAAGTCATCGTCAGGTTCTCGCTTGGTTAAACACGATAGCACTGAGGTCTTGCCACATTTCTGAGAAACCACAACATGTGCATAGAATTAACTCAATAGAATGACCAACAAGATCAATCTGTAAGACAACAAGTTTTTGTTTTCCTAGCTTACCTCTGGTCCTACAAGCATGAGTTTCACACTGCGATAAGGGCTGCACTTTAACAATCTCTCGTTGAGTTTTTCCAAGATGTTCCTTGTACAGTGCTCTTTCTCTTGCATGGCAGCTACAACAGTCTCCGGCTCCTTAATCTTCAGTCCATCTAAGTTGAGGGAGTAGAGATCCTTCAACTGAGCCAAAGTATCTGGAAGCTTTTCAATTCCTGTATTACTACAAAACACACAAGATATAATTTCACAATTGATAGTCACTATAAATAGAGCTTTTCATGGTTCTGATAATCTAATCTCAAGAAAGGTTGCCATGGGAACAGCAATCTTTTCCTTTTTGCTGCATGTCAGTTTATAAGTTATATCACACTCAGTCAGTTGGTCAGTCAGTCGGCAGGCAGTTGGTCAGTCTGTTGACTCAAATGGACATCGCTTGAAAACAGCACAATGCCTCTTTTGCCACATGTCATGGCTATCACTCTGATGGATCTAGGACAGTAAGGTGCTGATTAAGACATTACAGCTTTTGTTCATCTACTGCGTTTCATCTTCACAAGTAACGAGGAGGTTACCTGTGCAGGCATTCTGCAAGTACTGATCATTTGGTGTTACTACGTGAAGCCCGTTAATTTGAGGCATATCCTCTGACAGATTAACTCTTAGGGATAACAAGAGATTAAGTTTTAGTATTTCCATTGTGTTAATCAGGGATAAGAGTGGCCAGTTCAAATCAAAACTGAAAACAGCTAGCAAAAAGCTGAAATGTACGGATGTACAAAAAAGCTGAAATTCAGGGTCAACATCGAAACAAAAAAAAGCTGAAATCAGGTAAAAAGCTAAATTCTCACTTCCCTGGTTAATGTCTAAGGCTGGTAGAGGTTTTATTGGACTTACCCACTCAGATCGAGTTTCTGTAGACAGGCCAGATTGCAGAGACTTGGAGGAACATGCTGTAACTGGTTATTCTTGAGGCTAAGGGTCATAAGACAATCCCTGAAAATCTCTGGAAAAACAACAGAGGTTGCATCCTCATTGCCTGACGAGTAGAAAGTGGATGGTGGTGGAGTTTCCATGGCAACACTACTGTCCCTCTTGAAGATAATCTTCTGGGAAAGGCTGGAACTATGTGGAATTGATCAGAGAAATTCAACTCTGAATAAATCTTTCATGGTAACCCATTCTTTATATCTGCCTTAAAATTCCGAGGATTCCAACATTTTACAGCAGTAACTACTGTCCATGGCTCAGGTGGGCTATGGCAGGATTGATATCCACAGACAGTTCAATAATTGCCAAACTACAGTACAGAAACTCACTCACTTTTTGTAATCTTTTCCAACTTGTGCAGACGTCAAGAACATTTTGGAATACATTGTGAAGAGTTTGTTTTAAGTCCTGTTGAACAAGGAGCCTCGAATGAACACCCCTTGTAACAATACATCAATGAGGGTCAAAATAAATAAATTAATAATATCTACATCAGCCAAACAACCCCCCCCCAAAAAAAATTCAGAACTTGTAAAAATGATTGGCTTGGAAGTCAAATGAGAAGTTGAGTAATGAGTAGGAGTTGGAGCTCGATCACTCCCCCAGGCACCAGGCATATCCTTTGCTTGTCATCTACGACGGTCAAACCCAATACATAAACAGGTTTGGTCTCTTAAAGAAATCTGGTCACTGACTCATGTCAATGACTCACCTCTTCCTCTTAGCACTAAACGGTGAGGATGGAGCTGGCTTCTCAACATATATTAGACGATTATCAGCCAGAGATAGTTCTTTGAGGCTGTATACACTCCAGGATTCAGGAGAAGGAAGCTTAGTAATCTGATTGTTGGCAAGATTCAGGATTTTCAGAACAGTCAGCTGACAGACAGTCCACGGGATCTCAGTCAAGCGGTTAGAACTCAGGTCTAAATTGGTGAGAGAGCGACTCCAATAGCCATGCATATCAGGGACATCCATGATGTTGTTTTGTGAGGCGTTCAAATTCGTCTGTCAAAAATAAATGTTTGTCAATATTCAATTAAATACTGTCCAAGCTCCATTTAAGCCTTCCAACTTTTTTCATCTCTCCTCCCCAATGAAATAAATTTGCCATTTGGTGTTAACCTTTCTCAGATTTTTTTCCAAAAGAATTTCAAAATAGTGCACAGTTTTGCAAAAATGGGTTCATAATTATAACAAACATTTTCTTTGAATCTGTAAAAACAAGCAAGATATTTAAGAACTGGAAATAGTCCAAAAATGTTCAGAGTTGAGCATCTACAATCCACTTGAACTTATTTTCCTTTCAAACCCATTCTCACACAAACACAAATTGGAAATTTAAAAGGGTTTGACCCTACCAAAGGACAGTCCCAGGGTGCAGGAAATTTGGCCAGTTTGTTACTTGAAATGTTGAGTTTCTTCAAACTCTTGGCAGTGCTGATATCTTGAGGAATGCGAACAATCTGGTTATGTGACAGATTCAAGGACATCATGTTGCTCCAATCCCAGACAACTTCGCCCCCATCTAAAAACAAAAATGTAATGTGGGTGACACGTACCATTCTGTGTATATTCTGGTCAAAAACAAACCCTTCAAATCACATGTCTTAGTTTGTCCTTTTACATTTATATAAAGACGGACTGACCTGGTGCGACCAGCTTTGATGGGAAACGTTTGTAATTGAGACTTGTGATATCATTGTGTGAAAGATCCAAGTTCTCGAGTAGAGGCAGCATGAACATTTCCAGGACAGGGTGAACCAGTTTGTTGTGGGAAACCTTTAGATGTGTCAACCTGTAAATAAGTACCACCATTTGACTTTTAGTTTACAGAAGGGAAAGTAGATTGGGGAGAAAGGCCAGAAACTGAGGGTAGTGTACTGATTTATGATTTCTGCAATATTTATCACTGTGTGGTAAGTAATCCACAAACTCCTAATAATAAAAAATATTACCTATCGTCTCTCTAAAGTTATATGAAACGTTGGCACTCTTGCTTTAAAAAGTATTGGTTCAACACTTTCAGAAAACTTACTGACTTGAAATAATTTATCAGTTTCAAATTAAAGTTTGACTGGCCAACCTACACTCTGTGTAGCTGGAAAGTTAATTTGTCTAGCTTCGTCTTCAAACGTCTATTTGGTTGGATAATTATTTGCTTGTTCAGTGCATCGTATCATTAGCTTGTGGATCAAGAATGTTCCTTGAATACCTTGTTTCTGTTAACATGTCTAAAGTCTCGGCACCTGGAAGCTTGCCAAGTTCATTGTGAGATATGTCCAGGGATTCTAGACATGGCAGTCCCCATAGCAACACTGCAGGAATCGTCTTCAGTGCATTGTGGGATAGGTTGATTTTGACTAAAGTATGCCAAAGATCTTGGTTTGTTGTGAGCCAGGCTCCGTCGAAATGATGTAACTGACGGTCACTCCATCTGGCAATACACTTCTGGAAAAAGTAAAGTTTCAGTGCCTCTCTACATCATCACAACTTAGTTAACCAACTGAATAATTTGCCCTTTACAATTTTGCAATTCCTTAAATCATCTTGTCAACATCTCTTAACCCCTTCGCGATGGATGACGGTAAAAGCCGCCGTAAAATTTGAGATCCTCAGCCCGCTTTTCAGGTATTATTCTCAGCCCACGCTCGAGTGAACACGGTGAAAGAAGGCAGACCCTGGCTCTTGTATATATGGTGATTGGCCTTTGTATGTAGCCCCGAAATGAAAAGACCAAATTTGCATCATAATCACCAGCTTCACAATAGTCCCCACTTTGAAAAGAGGCAACAGGAATGTGGAAGCGTGAGTAGAGCCGCATGCCACCGAACAATGAGCCTTTTCATTGTGTAATTCAAAGCGTGCAGAGCACGCAAGGCCACAAACCGAGAATTTGCGGTTTGTCAGGTGGCATTCGTGGCCAAGCGAGGCTGGAATTCTTGGAGTCGGCTTTCGGAAAAAAATTCCCGTCGTCAAGGGGTTAATTTATAAGTAGTTGGAAAAAAGATACAAAACACAAATGAAAGACTGTAAATTAAAATGACTTTTCAAAAAGTGTTCATTTCTAATTTCAAAGAAAAGAAGCTTAATTTTTTAGAGACCTGCACTATAAACAATGATCTACGTTTTACCTTTTGGCTTTGTGTTTCATCTGTTTCTTCTTGGCACCACTTCTGCAATATGTGATTAAATTTCTGGCCTGTTCTAACAGCCGTGTCCCGACTGACAACGGTTACCTTCTTCTCCAGAAGATTTGCAGCAAGCTGATAGTGCTCACCTGTCACCAAAAGAAAAATCCAAATTACTCTGTATCATGCTTGTTAGCTGTGAATCAAGTCAGAATAACATGACTCCTCATCAGCAGGCTGTTCATTAATCCTCCCATAGAATTTCACTGGCAGCATTTATAACCATACTAAACTAGCCTAAAGAACAACATACAAACTCTACTCTCTGAGGTGCTGAGGTAAGACTAGTGACATGTCTCTCAATGTCTCCTTGATTTGATCCCATTATTTCATAAATCCCACCCCCTCTTTATACCTCTGCATGCAGCAATGAAAGGGTCGTTCTCCGCTTTGAAGTCCTCTTTACACAATGCTTGACCATTCTTGAGTTCACTCAACTTATCCAGCCAGAACTTGGCAACGTCTTGGTGTCCAGCAGAGCAAGCTGTGGCAAGTAGAATCTTCACAGTGTCTTCTTCTTGGATCAGTTCTGAAACCAGAAATAAAAGCTTGGCTTTGATATTTTGACAGTTCAAGAAAGTGGAAAGATCACAATAAAAGTCCAAAAATGCTTTTCACTTTTCAAGAGACGGACTTGACCTTGCCAATTATTCAAAAGTTGTGTTAAATGCATTTGCTGTAGCAAACCCATCACAAAACCATATTACAGTCATTTGCAAAAGTTTAACGCCACCTAGAATTTTGTTAGTATTTCTGTCACTTGGCCTGCATTTCACTGTCTCACTGAATGATTACATAAAATGGTTGATAGTGGTCTGTCACATCAGAGTTATGATATGAGTCCATTTGAATGAAATGTTTTGCAAAGGCAGGTCTTGTATGACATTTTAACTGCAATGCAGCATGGGTAAACACAAGCCAGTCTAAGTCATCAGAAATGGAGGAGGGCATACTAAATTGTTTTTGTTAACATTTTAAATCATGGAAATGTAGTCAAATACATAAATTCAACCAAGATACTGATGTCACACGTTGACAATAAGCATAAGGTGCTATGATTAATTGGTCGAATTTTGATTTTTCTGCAGGTTCATGCAGTTTTGTACGGGTGGTCCTAAACTTTTGCAAATGACTGTAACAAACAGTATTTGATGTGGACCGAAACCAGTCCAAGTTTAGATATGCTCTTTCATAATGAAGACAATCACAGAGTGAGTGCCTACTTGGTTCCCATTCAATTAGTTTCTTGATTATGTCCAGTTTGCCGAGTCTGCTTGCTACCTCCAGAGCTGTTCCTTCCTGCAATTAACAATAAAGTTTTTATCATGATTTAAAAGACTACCCACTTCGTTATATATATAAATTGAGATTGGCAGAAAGCACACATCTCCACACTTCTGCTCTAAACAATCTCAGACTGACCTCAATGAAGAATAATAATGCACTCAGACTGTGCCCTTTCCACTAAAAGGGTTCAAAGGCGCATCACAGAGATAAAATTGATAAAATAAACACCACACTACAAACTGCAAGTGGACTGGTTTCTAGTTCATCCATTAAAAATAGGTTCCAAAAGAACATTCAAAATTGACCAAGGTAGAAATGATAGCTCCTTTCTGAACTGGTTGAACTTCACAGATTTTATAATACAAAAATTTCAAAACATAGAGGACCTTTCTGCATATCCTCCAAACTTATCAACTATGCAGGGGAGCTAACGAACATTCCTCCTTGTCAAGATTCCCTGGGATATCTAGCTGTTTGGACAGTAAGAAGTGTAGTTAGGCTCTTGCTTGCTCAATTTTGTAAATTCTTTGCTCACAAAGTCAACACAGGGAGGGATGTGAACTCACCTTCTCTGTGCGAAGACTCGCATCCACACCAAAAAACAGCAACACACCCACGACATCCACTGTTCCATATTCACAGGCAACATGAAGAAAAGGATAGGGAAACCGTTGCCATAATGCACTTGGTTCCTGGCCACTGACAAGGTTCTTGTTTCCTTCAGTAAATGGAAAGAGATGATTTCTGGCCTCTTCTGGGAAGGTTTTGAGAAAGCGAGCAACATCAGACGTAGATTTTGTCCTGATGTTGTCAAGGAGTGCTTCACTCAACACTGGAAATGAGAGAGAAACCATATTTGCTACAAATTAGAGTTTGGGAGGTTTTGACAAAAAGTTTAAACGCGGAAAGGAGTGACTGACCATTAAAAATTCTTTAATAGCAAAACAGACATTTTGAAGCTGCCCGCCTACACAGACAAGAGAAAAAAGGCTATACTACAAACACACAATGATTAACAATATGCAAAATGGGAGTGGCCGACTTACAGCAGAATGAGAACAAATTTGAAGCACCCTCTCAGAACCAATTAATTTTTGACAGACCTAAATATTTTTATTGGTTCTTAATGCTAGACTTCCCCAGAGTGACCTGCAAGTGCCTCCTTACACTGTCAGACGAGACTGTCAGATCGGTGTAATAACATCTATTGGTTCTATCAAATAAACCACGGCAATGCATTTTGCATTAGCTACATGTAATACAGCTGCAAGACCACCTATGACTGTATCTGCATGTACGTACCTTCAACCATCTCTAGTGTTATTCTTTCAGTATCCATTATTGTCTTGTGAGAAGGAAGTGAACCTGTTCTCCAATACTTTACACCGTAGCGATGCTTGGACCAGTCATGCTGCTACATGTTTCCTGCATTGGCAAGCCAAGGAAATCAATACTTAGGAAGACTTTAATTACATGAACTGCCTTCACCGAGGAAAGAAACACTCTACCTGGAAGCATATTTGACCAGTTATTGTTTGAAACATTTAGCAAAATGGTGCACTAGCCATGTGCAAGGTTTATATCAAAGATGTATTGATTTTTCAATATCAATGATGACATGAATGAACTCCAAGACAACAATGTACAGGTATTGGCTTTTGCATAGTTACAAAGCTTCCTGAATCACAAAGCAATGGTACATATACACTCTTTGTATTGATCAAAAGTAAGACACATATACATGTATCAAGTTGAACTTAAAATTACAGTAGCAAGTGTATATCTGAGATATTTAGATTCAAAGCTGGCACATTCAAGGGTCAATGTAGACAAACAATCACTGTTCCAACATGCATAACTACGAGTACATGCATGACATGTACATGTAGTCCTCACAATCACAGCTGCTCTAATTTGAAATGAATGGTAAATAATTCCACATGTTCATTCTCGCTGAGATGCTGACATGTACATGTACATTCACAATAAGCAGTACAGGTGCAGATCACAACTCGGGGACTGTCCTTGAATGTGGAGAAGTCCCTTTATTTGGGGACAAAATCTGTCCCCCAAAACAGAGAAAGTTCCCCTGAGCGAGGACAATTTTTTTCAAGTGGACTTGGAGATCCTACCATAGCCCTAGGGATTCTTTTATTGCCATAATTAGATTCAGGAGAAAAAAAACACCCAAGGCTGCCATTTGAAAAAAATCCTACCATTTGCTTTTAGGATTGTGAGCAACAGTATGCCATTTAGCATAAAGGGTGGGAAATTTTTTCCAAATATCAATCCTTAACATACACTGTACATGTATACTTAATCGAGTGGCATGGCGCAAAGTTCATAAAAAACAATTTAAATATCTTAAATGAATGGAAAATGTGGGAGAAAAAAATGATAATGACATTCTCTCTTTTGGGGAACTGGTGTTGTCCCAAAATATAAAGGGAATTCTCCAAATCCAGGGACAGTCCCTGAGTTGTGATCTGTGCGTCTACTGATGATAAGGCCTAGTCTTGCACTTTTCTCTTTGTAAATTTGTATGATCACGATGATTATACTGGCACGGTACGTACAAGAATGGAGGTAGGTATTTCACTCCATGGTACAAGCTCCATCTTTTGCCAAAACTGAGGTATCATCTCATAGTGACAAAAGTTGGCCCAACTGAGTTACAAGCCAAATCGCGTCTAACAGTGTCTAACGTGTGCATGTACCGTACACTATAGATACGTAGCAACTTAATGTGCCTACAAATGTACCTGTCATGTACACGTACATTTGTTAGTGCACTGGTCTGCAGGCAATTGTCAGCGCAGTGTTCAATTATCATGAGACAAACAATAGGCGTGCATGTACATGTACAGTACGAGTAGGCCTACACAAACTGTTTAATTATACAGTCGTATCGACATTCTCAAGATCGTTTAGAAATTAATCTCACCACTCATACCAGTTGTGCAACAGCTGATGTGGACAACAGTTGGTAATTGTATCCTACAATGCTACATTACTTATACCGGTGCCTCACGTAAACGAAAAATTAGGAAATTTATTTCCAAGTTCCATAAAGTTCCAATCCACTTATTTCAGCCTAGCCATGTCTGGATTGTAAGCAGAGAGGGCGCTGCACAATGCGGAACAATATTTAAAAAAGAGGGCGCTGTAATGTCAACCAAAGAACGTATACATATGTACATACATGTACATAGTACATGTACATGTACATCATACGATCTGCCAACACACATGGTGAGTGGAATCGGTTGCTCGTGCTAAATTTGACCTGAACCTTTTCGTGTTATTCAGTCATGGTTTTCAGCTTCATTTGACATGATTGACTAATTTGTTCGATGTGTTTTGCACTCCATTGTGTTACAACATTGAAGATGTAAGTTGAGTTTATTTTTTAAGTTATCAATCATGTCAATGACCAACATATTGACAAAGTGACGTTAGTCAGACATGTCTGATGTTCACTGCCAAATTTCATTCATATTTCATGTAATAATTCAATTTCCCGTTCCGTCGCCATGTTGATTTTTGCGCCCCCTCATGTAAGTGAACAAAAAGCTGGAGGGGAACAAATTGTCTACAACAGTAACAATTGCCAGCATCCATTTGTCAAACATTATGCCATATTTATTATTTATGCCATACTAGCTCCATCGTTACGCTACCCCCAGAACTGTGGGTTCTGACGTTTGTGGCGGACATTGGACCCCAAAGTTCTGGGAGTAACATGAAGCAACGTTGTCAGGTTGTGTCTTGAATTGTTCCCCTCCGTTATTTTATCTTTTCAGTCCGTTCAAACCATTGTTTTCAAACTGCGAATGGGTGAAATGGCCATCTACTAGTCGCTTCTGAAGAGAAATGTACATGTACTCTTGTTGATGCGTAAATGTACAGTGTATGATGTAGTGCAAACACCACATAATGACTCGTTATGCACGAGGAAACAAAGGAAATAGGAAGAGGCCTTATGAAGCTTCATCCTGGAATGACCTTACAAACCGAGGGGCTGATCATTACCAAAAACCGAAGACTGAAGACACTAGATATGACAAGCCCAAAGAGAAAGATGAAATCTGTGTCAAACGTGCAAAGAGAGGGAAGAAAAAACTGAAGCACAGACACATGAGGAGCCCTAAGGACGAATGCAAGAGGACCTCACAGGCTTCACCGAGGAGTAACTATACTGAGCTTAAACAAGAAGACAGTCCTAGTCTCCATTCAAGCTTGAATGAGAGACTAGTTTCTTGGAATGAGGAAAGGTCTGCCAAAGAAGCTGAGAGGTCACTTGAAACGGACAGAAAGAAAGAGAAAAGGAAAGAAGAGCGGCGTCTGAAAAGGATCAAGAGCAGAGCTAACAAGATGGTAACTACGTTGATCTGAATTAAAAATTTCCTCAAATGCATGTATAAGGATTTATTCAAACATTTTCATGATTGTTGGTCTTCAGTTTAGAACAGTCACAAGATGAACTCAAAATGGAAAATCCACTATCACTTTTCAACCTAGTAAATACAATGCACGTGTAGTTTTGTATATTTATGCTCTGTGATCAAATTGTTTCTTGTCTCTTGCTGATATTTGTGATTGACAGGTGTGTTATCATTGCCGTGAGGTGGGCCATGGTATTACTGATTGCCCCAAGATGCTGCTTGATCAAGAGCAAGGCACAGGAATCTGTTTCCGATGCGGATCCACAGAGCATGAAGCCAACAAATGTACAGCAAAGGTTAATTCAACCAAAGGTATGTCAGGGGCCAAGTCTATGGAATTATTTAGCACAAAAACGATTTAATTAAAGCAATTACCAGCCAAGATATAATGATCATGATGACTGCTATTGACCAGTTCCAGGCTGATCTTTGCTTAGCAGATAACTGTATAGCTGAGCAATAATTTTCTTCAGAAACGCCACAAAATTGACACATTGCCCATGTGTTGAATGTATATGTACATAGGCTCCATTACTTCAAAAACATTTTTCTGTTAAAGTTCTCCTGTACATAAATTAGTTTTGGACCAATTCTATTCCATGCCAAGTATTGTCAAACTTCTTTTCCTTGCTTCCTGAGAGGAAAACACTACCTTAACTTCAATCATGTTGCCCAGGATACGGCCATAGTGATTTTTGCTTCTCTGCAGGTGAGTTTCCGTTTGCCAAATGCTTTATCTGCCAAGAGATGGGTCATTTGTCCAGGAGTTGTCCAGACAATCCACGTGGTCTCTACCCATTAGGAGGAGGTTGTAAGCATTGTGGGTCAGTAGAACATAGGAAACAACACTGCCCTCATAGCATAGATGCACAGAAAGGTAAGACAAATGTTGTATTCAATCAAAGCTAGATTCAGATTGCTTCAACTGACTGATTATAAAACTGCAAAATACTAGTTATTGAAAATGTTTTTATACAGCCGCAAAAGTGGAAAAAGGCATGAAATTATATTTTAGAAAAGATTTTTCTCTACGTGTTTATAGTCTTATTATTACTTAAGCAAATGAAACATTGCAAATGCCTGGAAGTGTGTCGAATTTATTTTTGAAAAAAGAATTAAAACATTCCTGAACATTTTGCTCAGTTTGGGTTCACTGGTTGGTTAGATGACATTGTCCTTGATTCCGAAGCACTGAGTCAGTTTCGCTACAGGCAATGTCAAGTAAAACTATTGTTGATTAGATAAATTTACTTTGGTGTAGTTCATTGTTTAGTTCTTTTCCTGCTTTTATTCTCACTTCAGACACAGCCAACACCACATTACCCACCCTCAGAGGTACTCAGGGCTGGAGTGCTGATGCTGTGATCGATGAAATTAAACCAAGACAAGCGTTTGAAAGACAAGAAGCCAAACAAACTCCCAAAGTCATCAAATTTTAAAACCAATGATAGATAATAGGACGGTTATTGGAGAAGGCGCTGTTGTAGCAGACATCAGGACTTTATCATCAGGTTTCATACGAATCCCTGCTTCTTAAAGGGATACTCAGACTCTAATGCTAATGGTCATTTGTTTGTGTGGGCCTACAAGAATGGTGTGTCCAACCAAGTCAAAGGTCTTTGACGTTTGAAAACACCATTCTTCCTTCATTGTTGGGTCTATGAGCATCCTGCAAATGTCATCATTCATGTTTTTTTATACATGCACCCTGTGCATTTTTCTAAGGTTTTTATTTGTTACAACATACTGTAAACCACATGAAGTTTGACCTTTAGGCTATGATTTGTGGTCTAACCAACCATATCAATATACATGTACCTCCTAAAGACATGACATTGTGCTTTATTTACACATGCACTTTTCTGTGACAGCCAAGCCGGGATGACCACCAACTTCCCATAAGAAAGTGCATGTGAACAAAATGCAACAACATTATTTCTGAGGTCTATTTAATTCAATTTAGGTACATGTCCTGAGAAGTCATGGTCTGCTGTTGGTTAAAAAACAAAGCAACTGTAATACATGGGCTTTGAGAAACGCACAGTGAATGGATAGAGCAAAAGTACAGAGTTAAACAGTCAGTTTGCAGTCAATAATGTGTATACATATACATGCACGCCTAATGAAACGCAAATCAATACATAGTCAGCAGTACTGGATTTGTTTCATTTGAAATGTGCATGGTACTTCAGTGGAAGTAGGAGGGGCCACATGGTGTTGTGGGGGCAGGATATTCACAGGTCCTTATTGAAAAGTGGCAGTTTCTACTAAACTCCAAAGCAAACGACTAGCTCAACATCTCTACTTGCGCTTGTCTCCAATTTTCAGAGAGAATGAGAAAAAAAAGGTACTTACAAGTCACAGTTACACTGTGTTGTTGCCCACTACATTGTCTTCAAAGGAAAAATGCACTACTCTGTCAGCTTCAGTTGAAGCAAACACACCCAGCCAAACCACTCTGCTATGTAAACCTAGGGACATGTAGTAGAAATAATAAACAGGGCAGTAAGCACTGTCTGTTATCTAGCCTTGGTATTTGTATTTACTCACAACAGCAAAAAGGAACATGAAACCTTAAAATGGCAATAAAATGTCCTGACACCATTGATAATTGTTGGCAATATCTTTGTCACATGGTTAAGCCAGACAGTGTAACTTCCTGGAAAGCTAAGAATAAACTCTGGACTTTCCCCTCACGGTATATTGTTAATGGCATCCAACATTCACCATGCAGTAGCACAGTGAACTAGGTATTCAGGGCAGTCGTGCAAATATTTGCCTTGCATTAGGTCCAGTTGTATTGCTGGTTAAGATTTAACTTATTCTCAAAATTTTTATGGCCGTCAAATAAATCAGATTCTTTTAGGCATGCTGAGCTTATGACACCTGAAGTATAACCCTAAAAGAGCCAGGGAGGGAAGAATCTGCCCCCCCTTAACATTTTCTCCAATCTCGATGCAGTGCATTTTTTCATGCACTCATTTTTCAGGACTTTTTCAAGTAACATCTTACAATCACTTTGACACGAGCATCATGCCATTCTCGAGCAGCATGCACTTTGGTCAGCTAAAAATCCAGACTTTTTCCACTTTGTACTCGGTGCAAGCTGGCTGACACGCTTGAGGTCACAAACATTATATAACCATAACATCAAAATCCTGTCCTATTAAATTGAAACTGTTCATCTGTTCTGATAATTGGTGTCTTTACATGCATGCTACGTATTTAGGAGGGGAGTAGAATCCCCCCACCCCTGGCTATAAAAAGGTCCAACATACACGTTACCTGCTTCTTTACATTCTGTTGTATTGTTGCAGCACATTATTTCAGCTATTTTACACAAGACTGGGGCACGTATAGGTCCTTGCTCTATTGTATTACGCACCAGTGTTGAATTAACCTTGACATGCACACCAAAGTTAACTTGTGATCATGTATGTGATTCTGTCGTATGTCACTTGTGCCATCATTTCCAGCAAATCTGCTTCCAGTGTTGTGTTGGATGACACAGTTTTTGTCTTCATCTCTTCTATTTTAGTTATACTTGATAAATTCATTTCCATGGTGACAACTGGCCGAAGTATGTTAATACTGAAATATTTACAAATTTATTGAAAGCATTTTTCAACAATACAAAAGAACTACATGTATCCTTGCTGAAGAGCACACTACACTTCAACTCTCATTTCCATTAAACTATGATAAAAAAGAAAACAGACACAGACATAGATAAGTGATGCAAAACTAAATTCAGAAGAAAAGTTTTGGAATATCTGAAAACAGGATTAACAATCCAATTATTTGGCAAGTAAAATAAATCAATTCTACAACAAACTGTCAGGTTTAATGAGAATGTTTAACAATTGTGATTCTGAACAAGGCAAGTTGCAATGAAGGGGGCTGACGAGGACATTAAAAAGAACAAAGTTTACTTTTTCCGGACACAGAAGCATTTCTTAAACATAACTGCATAAACTGTAAAATATTACATCAAAATATGAGATGTGGAGTGACGGACTGAGAACTTATTTACCACAGAAACTATGGACAAAACCAAATAATTACAAACCACAAACACAAGAAGTAATCTACAACCATTTTAGACCTTTTTACACCAAACCTCTATATGAATATGTAAAATATATATGCCATCAATTTCTACACTCTTATCAACATTGGTATAGAGCTTGCATAGTGGTTAGAAGGATAGATTTCTTCAAGCAGAACTTACGAAGTATGAATTGTCTTTTATAAAATCTTTGCAAAATTTTTTACATGATGCTGTATTCTAAGCTGCTAATTCATTTATTTTTTCCTACCAACAGAGACTCCATTTCCTCTTAATTCTAGGCAATGCTCGGAACAATGTGACACAAACTGAACCTCCAAACAGAATGGTTGCTGCTAGTTTATAAACAGTGATTAATATTTGGGAAATGCCACAGCTAAAACCCCTCCACCGTTCAGCAGGCAATAAATGTTTTGAAATGCTTTTGCTGCGTAAATGGCCGATTACAGAAAAATTTCCTCAGAGCTAGTCTTTTAAGCTTCTTACAGCAAACTGTCCTCAGCATTAATATGTACATTCTCCTTATAGCTTCTCATCGTTTTCCTCCACAAATTCCTTCTTGATATGCAGCGAATGAGAACAGTTCTCAGAATAAAAGTACAAAACTACAATTGATCATATTTAAAAGTTTCAATGAAATACAAACATTCTTCTAGAGAGATATACTTTAATTATAATTTTTGTACATGTATGATCTTTTATCTTGCAATCGACTAAGAGAGCAGGAAATCCTATAAAAAATGAACTGTTGCTACTGTCTTCTTCAAACACAACTTTAAAGACTTGATTTCAAGCTTTCATAAAAAGCACAAAATTGTAGTATATTAGAGTACCTTTTTTGAAGTTTCATAATTTCATATTGTTTTAGGAAACAGTGTCCGCTTACCACAAGCTTTGTCCATACAAGTTTATTTCAATAACACTTGTTCCTGCAAGAGTGATTAATCACCATGGACAGAACACTGACTGTGGCTAAATCTTAGTCTGTGTCTTATCACAAGATTGTCATTTTCAAAACCATTTCTTCTTCCCTCTTCTTTGATCCAGTGTCCTCATTGTCGTAATGTATGCCACTTTTATTTTAACCAAATAAGTTATATATCAAAGCCAAAGTGGTTCAGTGACAAGTATATACATGTGCATGTATACACATATGAACATGAAATAAAGACAATTTCCTGGTAAGTCATTCCCATAAAACACTTCTCTGACGGGCAGTGTCAATACAAATCAACTGTTGACAACAACTGAGCATACTTCAAAGTTGAAAATATCATTTATCTGATCTCCCACCGCACAAGGAAGCCAAACAAGAAACAAAACGTACATAGCACAGAGTTTACTGGCAATATGGTAAAATTACAGACATGTTTGTATAGCACCTGAACCAATGGTGTATCCGTTTGGAGAAGGGGGATTGACAGCTGAATTAATGATTGTCCAATTATCTTTTCAT
Source organism: Acanthaster planci (assembly GCF_054643075.1). NCBI lineage: Eukaryota > Metazoa > Echinodermata > Asteroidea > Valvatida > Acanthasteridae > Acanthaster > Acanthaster planci. Next base: position 22,994,053 of record NC_141781.1, read on the forward strand.
TTTAAAAGAATCCTCACCCTCCCTCGAAAGGTGAATCTGACATTTCTAATATGTTGCTGTTTTCAATTCCTGAGAATAAATGGGGGTCGAGATGTCTAGGGATGGGGGTTTCCCCACCCTTGCCGCACGTTACTGATTTCAACCCTACAACGTACATCCCATACACCTAGCTTCAGGCGTTCATTAAAATGTTACATCACAGTGTTTTTCAGTTAAAACTGAACATTTACCGATACAAGGAAATGTTGCATACCTGCAAGTGAGGCTTACTGCAGACAACCAAGTGATTGAAATCCTCAGCACAGCAATGACAAATATTTCTTGATTTCTTTTCCCATTTTTGTTGTGAAGAGATGAAATGTTCCATCTTTGAAACAATCAATGTGTTCTGTTGTCATCTGTTTCACCAAAACTTGTGAACAACAAAATGCCTATCTTTGCCTTCTGTTTTGTGCAATCCAAGTCAAAGAATTCATAAATACCTGATGCCTTGCAATGTTTCCAAGATGATAATGTTCTTTTTTGGAAAAATAAACAAAGAAATTGTTTGTACTAAAGAGCCAGAAATAGTGACTTGAAGTTAGCCAAAATCCAACATTCTTCCATCAGCTGTTAATTTTATGATGAAATATGTATTTTTATTTCTATAAATATGTAAACAGCCAAGAAAGAAAAGCATTTTTTAGAGGCTGATTTTGGAAGCCATAAAATGAATATTAAAATTTACAAGCTACAAAAATAGGCACAATTTGCAAACAATCTATCAACATTCAATTGCGGAGACTGACAGCAATGTACATGTAATTGTAAGTTCTATTACAAAAAGGTAAACTATGGTTTATTTTTATGCACAGACTAATTATCAAAGCCTGATCGTCCAGGGGATTCCCCCAAAAGCAAAACAAAGCAAGATGTAATCAGCTTTATTCTTCTACAGTTACCACTGTACTGTGTTCCTTAGAGGTCAACTCAGTGCGTTGTGGAAACTTTTTCAACATCATAAGGAAGCACTAGACAATTGAAAGCATTCTGCCCATCAAATCATTCCTTATTTACTCTGTGTATGCTTGGTCTTACAAATACTATGCACAATAAACACTCAGTGGGTAGGTATACAAAATGTAAGAGCTTTGACTGAATTCAGTCTGTACAGCATGTGTAGGTAGACAGAATGGAAGAGCTCATTATTTTCCATTATACAATGCCAACACTCCAGTGACCTTTGTCGTGCTTTTTTGAACCTGTACTAACAGAAATCTACATACATGTACATGTCCAGTCATTATCTTAAGCTGTGTGTTCACGTGGGTTCAGAGTAACTTTTTCTTTGGTAGAACTTTGAAGTCAGATCTGTTAAGATGCATCACTGGAGATAGGGTTGGTTTGTTAGTTATAATGTTTGCCTGCAGCTGTAGCATTCAGGACTGGGTGTTGTAAATAAACATTGCTCCCACCAGATATGATAGGGAGATTGTTGTTACGATGATAATTGATTAAGTGGCTTACACTCTCAAACTCTCGGTCTTTTGTTCTGACCTACATCAAAGACAAAACCAAAATATCACATTATTAGTAACATGCATCTTATCTTGATGTAAAGAGATTTGAACTGTCTCATGATAAGCTGTGTTCTTCAACAAACTTCAATGATGCTAACTTACCTTCCCTTGAGGATCCACCAATAGTAAATGTTTCGGTTGACCACTCAGCATTCCACTCAATACATACTGTCCTGGAGTGGTTGTACTTTCTCGCACTAAGAAATCACCATCTTCTTCCAGTAATGCTTCACCAATCTTACGAGTCATTGGACCGTGAAACCACTCTTCATCAAGAATGGACTTCTTGGGCTGTGTGGGAGTGACATTAGCTGGCTGGTTGTTGCGTTGTGGTAACCCAACTATGGGAGAACCACTTCGGGGTGGGGTTCCTGATGTAGGTGGGGGAGGTGGTTTGTGAGTTGGAGGAGGGGGTATCCGTGGTTTTGCAAGGGACTGTGCTGGGGGTGTGGCTTGCTGAACAGGAGGGGATTTTCTTGGTTGGGGAACAGGAGGCTGGGCAGAGTTAGTGAATTGTGGAGGGGGCGGTACTGACACTGGTTCACGGGGGAATGACGCAGCAGGATTGAATGGTTCTAGAAATAAATCAGGAAAAAACAAGAATGCAATCAATAAGCCATTGCATACTTATTAATTCAAGACTGTCTGTCATGGCATACATGTCCATTGTTCAACCTCTTACCCATATCAAAGGCGTCTACAACTGGTGATGGTTGATTCTGACCATTGTGTGAAATGCCAAGGTCAAGTGGCTGGTTAGGAGTAGGGATGTTGTATACCCCGTCTTGAGAGTCCATGTCAGATGGTACTAATGGCATCTTAGGATTATCATAGTTAGCTGTGTCAAATCTTGGCTCATCATAAATGGTGTTGCCACCTGTAAGAAAACCACATTTTTAGGGTCAAACTTTTATAACAAATTTGAAAAGCTGTTTCCTACAAGACATTAAAAATGAGCATTGCTAATGCATGCTGTCAAGTTGAATACCTAGTCATGACACCCAACCTAGAACTAAGAATTCAAAACTTATCAACCCAAATTGTAGGCCTTTGGATGGATTCCATTCCAAAATTAAGACACGACTTGAGCAGCTTTTCTTGATTTACTCTCCTACCGGTACTTATAAACTCCTTTCAAATTTGTAAATTTCTGACAAAAACATTGTACAATTCTGTTGTATTTAAATCTGAGCACAGGAAAAGAAGTACAGGACTTGTTTTTTCTGTGACACAGTGGTACATGTATGTTCAAAGAATGTCACTAGCAATCATGCATTCTAGTAATACATGCCTTACCAGCATTCTTTGATGGTTTATGCAGTTATTTACCCACAATTAACTTGTTATAACTACTAAATAGGCTTAACTTCTGTGAAACACTAAGCAGGCTTTCTTTAATTTTGGAATGAAAGGTTTAATATGTTTGCAACGTTATAACAGGAAAATTGACAATTTCATTTCATGCACAGACAAGCATACAAAACTCACTGTTCGTCTGAAAATCCTGCAATTCAAATAAAATGCAACTTTGTTAGTTTGCGTAGGAAAGAAAGGGATGAAAAGGTGTTGTTATGGGGGTCCAGAAAAAAGTTTGCAAATCATGCATATGCAAATAAAAAAATTGACATGGCCAATCCACAGTCAAAATGTAAAGTTTGTACCATTTCCTATATGGGAATGGAGGTGCACGTAGCATGTTTATGTCTTGCATATTTAACAGTAAATCATGCATATGAATATTAGATGACACGATACATCCTGCTGGGTAAATTACATTCAGCAACTCATGCATATGCAAATGAGCCTCAATGCAGCCAAGCTGGAGAGAGAGACAAGTGACCTTTGTGGGGTTTTGATTTGCTGCTCTTTCTGCTTCGGTTCCAAGGAATTCTCAAGTTGTCGTAGCCTGCTTCCAAGATTCCTCGCCAGTCAGGGCTATTGCTCTTGAGCTTGGTAATCTCATTAACTTTCTTATTTGGCAGATTCTGAGGGGGGTTGTCATAGAACAGTGGGGTACAACGCTTGAAGTGCTTGACTTGGGATGCCTTTTTATCACAGACTGATTGGACAGTTGTGATTTCTGAGCTGGCTTGGCCTGTGTGGTTGTCTTGACTGTGAACCCTGCGGACTACAGCGTGGAATGGTGTGATTAGGGTTGGTGGTAGGATGAAGAGAGAAAGAAGAGAGAAAGAAGATTGTGTTGATGGAGGCAAGCTATTAATCTATCAAAATCAGAAGCTGAATAGAGATGTGTTAAATAAAACAGATGCACATTATCACAACTACATACTGAAAGATATTAAGATCTTAAATTTCCCACTTTTTCGGTTTGAAAAGCAACTGAAAGATGAAGTGAGCTACAGAGCAAACAAAGGAGGCACCTGAGTGAACCACTGCTTGTTGTACTGTATGTAGGTTCTGATATGAAATTGAAGTGAAATCTTTATAAAACTAAACGGTACACATTGCAATTTTGGTTACTTGACCTTACTTCGAAATGATTCAAGTCAAAATTAATGAAGTTTTCAGCTACTTTATGTCTTGTCTTTGCCAAACCTCAAGGCCAAACACTGTTTTACATGTATTTGGTTAACATCAACACCACAGAAAGGTATCTTTTAAAGTAGGGAAAGAAAGATAATCTTAAGATTGTTGCACATGAAGGATTTGGGTTACGAATGACGCCAGCTGGTCTATGATGCTATTTCTTTGGAGCTTTCTACCTTCATTCCAGTTGCCTACCTTACAAATGGCAAAGACTACCAGTAAGTCAACACAAAACCCTGTGCATACTGTGAGGAATTCCTTCAGAGAAGGGTCATGATGTGATTAGTACAATTGCCTTCTGGATTCACACGAGTGAATACGCTAAGGTCATGAGATCCTCTTTTTATTGGCCATCAGTAGAATCTGGTTCTACATACCTTGATTACTGAGAGGATTATCCAGTACTGGTGCTTGTGGTGTATCATCAATATCCAGCAGCTTACCCACGGCTGGTTGTCGCTCGTTGTTGTACTGTTCCCTACCTTCAAACCCACCCTCGCGATTGTCGTAAACTGGGGGAGCTGAGGGCTTGGCTGCACCCAGAGGTTGGTAGGGGTGATTATCCTGAGGACATAACAAGGTCACCACATGCTGTAAGTTTCTCTTGGAATATTTGACAATACTACATACATGTATGTTCTCTGTTAGGTTCATTCTTTTATGCCCTGTGATTAGCATAATAAGTCAACACTACATGCAATTGACATGACAGGCTGAATAACCTTTCAACTACTCACTGTGATGCAATCCTGTGTCATTTCCATAAATTTTTTTTGGTTTTTTAGAAATATAAATGCTTACACTCGAAAATAGAAAAAGAAAATCAGTATTACTTGAACACAGGAATGGAGAGTAAATCAGATGAAGAGCAAACTCAGTAAGTACACAAGTGTACTGCCTAACTCTCCCATGTAAACGTTTATCATTCTCCAACTTTCAAGCAGTTGGAATGACCATATTCTCAGTGGAATATCCGAAGTGTTCTGTGTTTTGAGAGGCATTCCCAAAAGATTCAGTGTCCACAAACAAGACTACTTACTGGCACGTTTTGGCATTTCATGTACTGGCCAGGAGGGGGCGGAGGAGGAAATGGTTCCTGTGGGGGGAGGTTAGTAAACTTGCTGATGTCATTGTAATATTCAGGGTCATCACCCCATGCAGACTCTTCCTCACCAAAGATCGGCTCCGCCAACCTGGATGTCAACAAAATATAGACAATATTTCATTGGATAGTACTGATGAACATTTAATCTATGCTCCGCCAACCTGGATGTCAACAAAATATAGACAATATTTCATTGGATAGTACTGCTGAACATTTAATCTATGCTCCGCCAACCCGGATGTCAACAAAATATAGACAATATTTCATTGGATAGTACTGCTGCACATTTAAACTATGCTCTGCCAACCTGGATGTCAACAAAATATAGACAATATTTCATTGGATAGTACTGCTGAACATTTAATCTATGCTCCGCCAACCTGGATGTCAACAAAATATAGACAATATTTCATTGGATAGTACTGCTGCACATTTAAACTATGCTCTGCCAACCTGGATGTCAACAAAATATCAACAATATTTCATTGGATAGTACTGCTGCACATTTAAACTATGCTCTGCCAACCTGGATGTCAACAAAATATAGACAATATTTCATTGGATAGTACTGCTGAACATTTAAACTATGCTCTGCCAACCTGGATGTCAACAAAATATCAACAATATTTCATTGGATAGTACTGCTGAACATTTAATCTATGCTCCGCCAACCTGGATGTCAACAAAATATAGACAATATTTCATTGGATAGTACTGCTGCACATTTAAACTATGCTCTGCCAACCTGGATGTCAACAAAATATAGACAATATTTCATTGGATAGTACTGCTGCACATTTAATCTATGCTCTGCCAACCTGGATGTCAACAAAATATAGACAATATTTCATTGGATAGTACTGCTGCACATTTAATCTATGCTCTGCCAACCTGGATGTCAACAAAATATAGACAATATTTCATTGGATAGTACTGCTGCACATTTAATCTATGCTCTGCCAACCTGGATGTCGACAAAATATCAACAATATTTCATTTGATAGTACTGCTGAACATTTAAATTATGCTCCGCCAACCTGGATGTCAACAAAATATAGACAATATTTCATTGGATAGTACTGCTGAACATTTAATCTATGCTCCGCCAACCTGGATGTCAACAAAATATAGACAATATTTCATTGGATAGTACTGCTGCACATTTAATCTATGCTCCGCCAACCTGGATGTCAACAAAATATAAACAATATTTCATTGGATAGTACTGCTGCACATTTAATCTATGCTCTGCCAACCTGGATGTCAACAAAATATAAACAATATTTCATTGGATAGTACTGCTGCACATTTAATCTATGCTCCGCCAACCTGGATGTCAACAAAATATAGACAATATTTCATTGGATAGTACTGCTGCACATTTAATCTATGCTCTGCCAACCTGGATGTCAACAAAATATCAACAATATTTCATTGGATAGTACTGCTGCACATTTAATCTATGCTCCGCCAACCTGGATGTCAACAAAATATAGACAATATTTCATTGGATAGTACTGCTGAACATTTAAACTATGCTCTGCCAACCTGGATGTCAACAAAATATAGACAATATTTCATTGGATAGTACTGCTGAACATTTAAACTATGCTCTGCCAACCTGGATGTCAACAAAATATCAACAATATTTCATTGGATAGTACTGCTGCACATTTAATCTATGCTCCGCCAACCTAGATGTCAACAAAATATAAACAATAATTTCATTGGATAGTACTGCTGCACATTTAATCTATGCTCCGCCAACCCGGATGTCAACAATATAAACAATATTTCATTGGATAGTACTGCTGCATATTTAATCTATGCTCCGCCAACCTGGATGTCAACAAAATATAAACAATATTTTATTGGATAGTACTGCTGCACATTTAATCTATGAACCTATAAGAAATCCAAACATGAGGTTTTGCTTTTTATGTAGTTGTAGTATTGTATTGTCTTTGATATTCAATTTTGTTGAGTTATGAGGGTGTGTCACTGTATACCTGTGCACCATTAGATCTGATTTACACAGATTCAGATGGGAACTTTTTCCTGAAATTAAAAACGCTTCAAGAAAAAAAAAAAAAGTAAATGTGGATTTCCATAGACTTTTAGAAACAAGATTTTAATACAAGCCATCTTTAAAAGAATCTTCCTGCCAAATATTTGAAAGGCACCTTTTGTTGTTTCAGCCAAATCGCCCTCTTACCTGTCAGGAGCATTGACAGCCTGTGGAGGGTTCTTCAGGTAATCTTTGAATCGAATCTCAAATGCCTGGCCAATGGTTGTGATGGTATCTTGGGCCAGACCTCCAAGGCATTCAAGAATATGACAGGCTACGGGTGAAACAAAACAAAGAAATCAAAGGAATGGAGGTGGAGCAGGGGACACTGGACCCAAAGCAAGCAGGTACTGGCTTCATAGCTAAGGTGTAAATGTTATTCTTACAGGTTCTTTGGGAAACTACAAAAGGAATAGGAAAAATGTCTATTTCTATAATATGTGGAAATTTCCTGGGTGACTATTTCATTGATACACATTCCTGATTTAACACAATGTAGTCCTGAAACTAAATACCTCAGGAAATGCATGATTAACATTGATTGATCGCAATTAAGGTCTTCTAAATGGAGCAATGAAAACAGTGCAGCAGGACAAAATCAACATTTCCACCATGACACAATTAATTTAATGGGAAGGATTACAATTCCTAGTATAAATCTCCCCCAAAACCTCTGTAAACTGGAAAGTGACTGTTACCTCTTCCATTGACTGGATCTTTACCAACATAAGCAACATAATCTGCTGTTTCCTGAAAGTAAAACAGAGAACAGAATACCAAATTGGATACTAGCACCATTGGACAGTACCTCAGCATAAATTCATAATTATTGTGGTTATAATACGGAGATGTCTTGTTTGGGTTGTACAGTGGTACTTTATTTGACTTTCTCTTTGCTGTACCTGGTTGGAATACACCCTGGTACACCATGTGGATTGCTCTCTTGGTCTCTGCATGAACAGATGAGTTATTGTCCTTTCAAAAAAGGAACTCTTAGATTTCCTTCAGCTCTTAGAACTGACGTCTTTATTCAAAGGAATTTCTATGTTGCGTACTGAAATTTTCACAAAAATGAAGAAATTCTCTGCTATGTATAAATCGATATAAACCCAAATTCCCAAATTCTACACTGAAACCAATACTTACTGCATCTCCTCCTGAAGCAAATGAGATTCCTTGCATCTGATGGCTGGCAATAACCTACACATGCAGCGAAGGACAAACGTTACAGGTAAGGTACATGTACTTGCAAGCTTCTATTATAATATTCAACAGTTATGGATCATTTACTTCAGGTTCAAATAAAATATCTTTTGCACGATACCACACAATCATGATGCACTTGGAAGTGTTTTGATTAACGTAAATTGTTAAAATGGTTGATGGTCAATTATATTGAAAGTGGAGTCTCAAAATGACAACACTGTTGAAATTTTTCTTTCACATTAACATCTCCAGGAATTTTTAAGAACCATCCTGAATCTACTGCAATCTAATGCTGTGCAATGAGCTCATCTTTGCACTAAAGATTTGGCCATGAAGCCTCATGGTATACATGTAGTATGTACATTCCTGAATCCATCAAAGACTGTCAAACCAGGCAATGGATTCTTACAAGCTTACATGGCCAGGTGTGGTCAAAGTTAACAAGCAATCAATGGTGTCTAGGGAGTGAAAACACAATTACCACCCTGACCAGCTTCACAATCACAAATACATGTACTTTGAATTCAGCAGATGCCAGACATGTACATGTATGTTCTTCATGGTTCTGGCTTCATGACACGTGCACCCGTACATAAACATTCAATGATCCATGTTTCATAAATTTCTTCCGATGGCTTTCCTATTACCGTACATACAGGTATTGTCATTGCTACAGGAATACTCAGGTTACAAGAATTAATCACCATACCACCTGCTTATTGAGATCTGTCGGAGTAGCCATGCATAACGGCAAATCTCTCATTTCATATGACAGGGACATATACACTGTAATCCATCAACCATAACAAAATCTATGTACCGGTAAGTTGTGACAAGAGTGCCTTATGAAAAGATGACAATCCACACTTTTCAAACGGTCTTGGTTTGATTGAAGAGAAGGATTGTCCAAAAGTGACACTAGTGTCTGATGCACAGGTCAAAGATTTCTGCACACTAGAAGTGATTTGCAAAAATCATCAGAGAAACTAAAGGTTAGGCACAACATTATGTTTGTGACTTTAACTACTCTGTACATGCCCATTGGAAGCCACAGCCTAGGGGCTGCAGCCACTTCTCACAGACGTGACCACAGCAAATTGATTTAGAAATGGCTTCATACTTGTAAGCATAGTGCCCAGAGCCACTAAATGTACACAGCCAATATACTGAATTCACAACCTGTAGGATCAACCCTTCCATGCATGACCTATGGACTACAGTAAGATCATTTTGGCCAACACTTTCTATCAACATTCATTGTTGTACCCAAGCTCATGTGCTTGCTGTTCAAGATCACAGTCTCAGTTCTGTGCCCATTTAAATGAAAATAAGTGGTATCCCTTGCCTTCCTTGTCCCTAACATACATTTACATGCAGGCATATCCATGATGAAGAGACTGCAAGCCAGTAAATTTATACATAAAGTGCAAGTCTTTAATAAGCTGGTGCTATAAGTAAGGAAGTTATGCTACTTCCATATTTATACCTGGCCTGTTTCCATGATTGTCAGAGTGATACTAGATGTTGAGATAGTCAGGTTGACATTAGCTCTTCCAAACTGGATGTTTGGAACATCACCCAGAATCTTATTCACAGCTTTGCTACCCTGCACAAAACAAAAGAGACATGAGTTCACAACTCAGGTCATTCCTTTAATCAGAGAGACATGAGTTCACAACTCAGGTCATTCCTTTAATCAGAGAGACATGAGTTCACAACTCAGGTCATTCCTTTAATCAGTAATACTAGTAAACGGCAGATTGATTGGACATGTATGACAGCAAGTACAGTAGGACATGAGGGTTACATGTATGTTCACAAGAAGCTCCACAGTTATTACCTTCTTTTTTCTGTTGCATCTGAAGCCTGCTGCGTCACACACTCTGAAGATGGCTTCTCTAAAATTAAAAAAAAAGACAAAGAAAATAAGTGTCTTGTTCTTAAGTTTTAAAAGATTTTAAGCTTTATAATTTCCTGTATAACTGCATCACTCAGTGTTTTCCATGACACGGAATTTTAGCAGGACAGCAGACACAGTGCTAACATGCTGTAGCATGGAAGTCTGGTATTCAAAAGTTGAAGTTTTTGGGGGAAATCTTCTTGGATGAGGTATTTATGCCCAAAAGTTTTATGGGGACAATGTAATTAAGATAAACTGGTTCTCAATGTGACAAAGTGAAAACGTTATTACAAGTACCAGGGAGATCGGAACCAGTCAAGACTTTCATGAATACAACCAATTAATGCATAACCTCTATAGTTTTATTGCGTGAATGTATAATATTAAATGTTGCATATACATGGTTTGCATTCATATCTATTTATGTTACAGTTTTACTGGTCAATATTAACGGTGACACACTCTTCAGTTTCATTCCACAGCAGTAAACTTCTTCGTACTTCAACTGTAAAAACAGAGGAGAATGGGAAAAAAGCCAACCCAAAAAAACATAGCGAGGTAGTGAAAATTTCAGTGGGGTGGCAAAATTTTGGCAGGGCAGCATAAAAATTTTGGCAGGGCAGCCCTGTACAAACTCTCATGGAGACCACTGATCATTTAAAGTAGACATACAGTTTGTACATGATCATACATGTACATGGAAACATGGACAACCCATGCATTATCAATTCACACCATAAACCTCACCTGTTTTGATTTGTCTAGTGTACCATTTGCTGTGATCCTACAAAAATGAAAGTTGCAGCCACAATCAATGGATTTGCTACCAGATCATTACAATGATGATCATGAAAGGTACTGGTACGTACAAAAAACCTGAGTCAGTCTGTCAAATGCACTTTTTTAGTCAACTGAATCTAACAAATGACTTACATGTAACAATAGAGACTGCAGGCATCACAATATGCAGACTGAGCATACATGTACATGTACTGGACACTATAGAAGAGTTCTTTAAGGTGGAACAAAGTCTTCATGACTTCCAAGAAGCATATGTGACCCAACATGCCTGAGAATGAATGCCACCAAGGGATGAGGATGTAATGGCCTCAAGTCTTCCTTTGAGTGGTAGTAATTGGACCCTGACCTTTGTAGGAGGGCATTAAATCAAGTTACCAGGATGAAAGCCATCGAAATGGAAGTCTATAGAAAAGAGGAAAGTCTGCGGAGCTTTTTTTCTAAAATATACTGGTACCTCAGAATTGTTCCACAATTTTTGTGATTTATAAAGAAATTACATGTAGGTAAGCGTATTTTTTGGGAGTGAAAGGTTCTTGTACACTTTGCATAAGCCTGTGTATTACATAACTTTGAGACTGCAGGGTACTGGTAGTTTTATCGTACTTCATTGGGCTATGCCAGTTACTATTCCAGTCCAGTAAATTTTTATCAGGTATTGGCCCTTTCCTCCAGTTTTCTCCCACAAAATTTCACCCCTGCAATGCACACCATGAGATAGAGGAAGAAGCACCAAGTCTCACCTACATAGCATGAACCGGTATATAGCATGAACCGGTACATAGCATGAACCGGTACATAGCATGAACCGGTACATAGCATGAACCGGTATATAGCATGAACCGGTACATAGCATGAACCGGTATATAGCATGAACCGGTATATAGCATGAACCGGTACATACATGTAGCATGAACCGGTATATAGCATGAACCGGTACACAGCATGAACCGGTACACAGCATGAACCGGTACACAGCATGAACCGGTATATAGCATGAACCGGTACATAGCATGAACCGGTACATAGCATGAACCGGTATATAGCATGAACCGGTACATAGCATGAACCGGTATATAGCATGAACCGGTATATAGCATGAACCGGTACATACATGTAGCATGAACCGGTATATAGCATGAACCGGTACACAGCATGAACCGGTACACAGCATGAACCGGTACACAGCATGAACCGGTATATAGCATGAACCGGTATATAGCATGAACCGGTATACAGCATGAACCGGTACATACATGTAGCATTTACCGGCACATAGCATGTACATGTACATTTCACTCAGTTCTGCACCCTTCTTACACTGCATAAGAAACTGTGGTCAATCCTCATCAAAAAGTTCACCAATTTATGTATCAACAAAAGATTCTGTGATGGTTGGGGTAACCTGGGCAACACCTTTGGATCATTCCTCCATCTTTGGATGATCCACAAAAATTGGCCTTGTCATTAGTTACCAGGAGTTGTGCATACATGTACCCTACATGTACAATGTACATGAATGTTTGTATGTGTAATGTACATGGCAGAGCAAAATGTTAGGACAATTCAGGATTTAAGAAGACATCCAACTGTACTACTGGCTCAGTATTTTTATTTAGTGTCTAGGGGCCAAATACATGCATGTATATACGTGTTGTTTACACACACTGTGTGTTCACATACATGTACTGTACATTTTGCCCTCTGGCTAACCATAACATGTGAGGAAGGATGCTTGACAGGTGATCAGGTTTGTGTATATTAGGGTCCTTTGTTAGTCTGCATACAGGTAGATATTATAATCAGGAATAACAGAAGTCTTGTACTTGATGTACAATGTACATGTACGGGTACACGTACATGGAGTATTTGACAATGTATTGCAAACTTCTCCAGAAAAATCACAATACAAAGGTTAACATACATGTACATTCAAGGAAGTAGCCCAGCACAATTCATACAAGAATTATGCACACATTTCTGTACTGTTTTTAATAATGTTTCAAGAATTTTTAACTGCTTTTTTACCATAAGGGTTGACATAGTAAAGTTACATATAATTCATCAACATGCGACAATTTCTTGCTGATGCACATGTACATGTACACTAGCACACATTTTGAATCGGAGGATTTTTTGTGCATGAAGATCTACACAGTTTGCTACATGTACGTAATTGTAGGAGATTGGTGCTTTTTCCAAGCAATATGGAATAAAATCTTAAGATAAGTGACTAATGTTCATTGGAAATGAGATTCAAGTGCACACATTTTAAACCCTGCTTTCTTTGTGTGTTGAAACAACTGCTTTATAGCTCTATGGTTGGAGCTACAGGTAAATCCTAACGGGAGTAGGATGTTGTGAGAAAGTCCAACCCCACAGTCTTGGTGTTGCTATACGTGTATTAATGGTAACTCAAAGCAAGGTCATATTTGCAAGAAACCTAAAGCCAAATTGCTGATATACTGATTGACTCCAAACTTCCACAGTTAATTTAATTGGTTTGTCACGAGGGTGTAACTGCTATCCATTCCAGATCCAATTCTTAGCAAGTCTCGACAATGGGTGTAACTCAAATAATTGGTAATTGAAATACCTTCTGCCAATTCCAACAGTAAAATTCAAGACATAACTTCTGTTTTCCATTTTCAAAACATCTTGTGTTAATTTTGCTTTCTTCTGATACCCGGTAAGAGAAGTCACCCTAAGAGAAAATGACCCTAATTTGAAAATGTAATTAGTTTAAAACACAGTCTGTTTAATGACTGAGTATTTACGTAAATTCAAATCACTTACTTTGTAACTTGGCCCCTCATTTCAAAGGGTAGTGTTCTCATTGATTGTTTGACTTCAATGCATCCGACATACTGAAAAAGAGGAGATAAATCAATCTATTATCAAAAGGAAATAGCGCTTAATACATCATGGTCCTCTTCAATATCCTGTCTATTCAGGATGAAATGTGGGAATCTTGGAACACAGCTGGAGATACACACTGTGATTTCCATCTGCCAAGTGCCAGACATTCCAAGACACTTACAAAACTCCACATACCCCAAGGGTAGTCTGGTGTCTAGTCAATCTGTGTTGCACCCTGGGGTAAAAGTCTGGTATCTAAACTCTTTGATTCAGAAGGAAAAGTTCAAGGCCAACTGAACTCAAATGAACACCAATAAAACACCAAATCTTCAAATTGTTGTTAGTTTGTTTCACATACATGTAAGTTGGACAATTTGAAACAAAGTACACAGAACACATCTTCGTTCACTCCTCTATTTTAGTATTTTAGTTTTAGTTTGCTTAGAATCTACATGTACATGATGGCATCTTACTGATGTACACGTGTACGCCTGAGATGTTGACACGATCTCAGAGCAAAGACGTGACATATCGCTCAAGCGTTGACCCAATTTGCCAGACATTTTCTATTTTAAGAATCTGAGTCTTTTCATTACTTCACGTACAGGACCATGTGCATCAATGCATTTTTATTATACATAGATGTAAAAGCAAACTGTCATCAGAGCCATTTTAATTTGTGTATTTAAGACAAGATGAGCAAAACTGTGATGTTATCCGGAACCTCAAGGCTGCATTGATTTGTTCACCAAAAAAATGTCAGAGTATTTAAATTTTGCGGTCACAAATCTTCTCTTTGGCAATTCATGAATGTTTAAACAATAAGCCAGAAAGCAACCTTTTCTCCTTGTTCAAAGTTTAAACATGAAAATATGCCGACTGATTAGTGTCTTCCCTGATTTACAGTGACCTCCCTTGTCCCAAAAAACAACAACAAAAGCCTGGGTACATGTGAATGTTCGAAAAGTGCACTTTTCTCCTTGAGGATTTCAAATACTTTTCATGCATTGAAGCATCTTAAGTATAAAGATGCACAAAAAGTGAGAGTAAGAAAATTTACATGTATATTGCAAGCATCCTTCAAAAACACCTTTCAAGATAACTGTAACTTCTAAAAATTGGGTTTCCAAAACGTGCACATATTTATCACCTGAATTTTTAAAGGTTACTCCCCAAAAGAGAGGAACCGGTACATGTACATAGATATTCTCAATGTACACATGTACATGTACGCACATGTACAATGGGCTGACTATCCAAGTACAGTATCTCCTACTCACAATGTTTCATAGTTGATACATGTACATGTACACATACATGTGAGCTTTTGAAATTGAATAACACTGCAAATTTGGAAACAGTACCATGCATGTACAGATGTGTCCCAATAATTCAAGCTACACGTACTTGTACATACATGCACATCCATGTACGTGATGGAAACCAAACACTTCTTCAGTTTCAGTCTCTTTCTAGTGTTGAGAATGCAGTGCGATGTACAGAACATCCTTGTATCCTAGTACATGTATCCTGTGGATTTCAATTCCATGCTGAGATACACATATATGTGTACATGTATGCCATCAAATCTGCCCTTTCCTGTTTTAGAAATTGGATCACTGCTATTTCTTGCATGAGGAACACAAATGTATAGTTTGTTTTGAGATTGGTGGAGCAGGCCGTCCTTTTCCCTCACACAAGTAAAAGGTTATAATCAGATCTGTTAAGACAGTTTGCTTTCACATTTCCAAATGCATTCTTTTGTGGTAAAACACATCACAGGTGGTAGGAAAGTTTGTCCTTCTTCGATATTTGGGTGACTTTGGTCATTGTTCACATGCATTGTACATTGTAACGATACATATACCAGGGTATGCTGCAACTGCCAGACGTATTTCAAATCTAAAAGGATGAAATGGGCTCTAAATGTTCATGAACCAATCTACAATACAATCTTTTCACATAGCACATTTTCAAATGTTGTACTTCTTTATAAATTCATTAAGAATTTGTCAACATGGCACATTACTTACAGTGACACCGTAACACACTCCTCCATGCTTGACTTTCTCCTCTGAATGCAGCCATCCTTTCTGAGGTTTATTGACGAATGTTCCTGTCCTTGTCCATAATTCTTCATTGTGTCTCTGCCCAACTGTGTTAGGGCCTTTGTTCTTCTTAAAGTGGTTCATAATGATGACATTGACAAATGACTATGACATAGGAAACCTGTGTGAGCTGGAACTGTCACCTGTAAACAAAAATTCAAAAACCCCAAAACCCAGTTTCATAACCTCAAAAATGAGAAATTACAGGTACGTATTCAAAATTCAGTGAATTTCTGAATCCGGTACTGACACAAAACTGCTGTGAACAGACACTGACACTGATAACCAACTAAACATGTTCAGAGGAATAATCAAGGTTATTAAAACCTCAACTAATTCCCATGACTGTCGATCACATATGATGAACCAAATTACAGGTACCTTAGAGGTAATCATGTACACGTATGCACCTGCACAGGTAATCACTTAGGTGTTTACATTAAAAAATCGACAGTGCAACAGAAAATGAGTCTCCATTTCCAGTTAAAAACAATCAAACCCTTCCTTTTTTAGATAGAAATGTACATTATCACTCACTCCAACCCCTCCTGTTTGAAATACATGTAAACTGTCATACATGTTAGTTGTTCTTTTTGTTAAAACAGTAATAATGTTAGCAAGTTGCAATCAAAGTCAATGACATATTTCATCAATTTGAGAAAACTGCAAACTGTAAGAACCTGTACATCAAGAGTGAAGTGACCATCAAATACTTTGGACAAATTAATCTGATTTCTTCTTCAATTTACTAAACATGTACATTTTTAGATGCCACCTCCTTAAAAAACCTTAAAAATTTGCTGCTGAATAGGATGTCTAAATTTTCCACAGAAGGTACCCGTAAGCACATACAAGTGGGTGTCAATCTGTATTAACTTTAGTCAAGCTGACCATGAACTCCAAATAGTTTTCAGGTTACTGGATTTGAGTTTTTATAGCACTAGCAGACCATCCACTGTGTGCATAGTCCATGACAATGGCAATCACTTGATCAATGATTAAATGCACTACTGGCACAAACAAATTACAAACAGCATTTTCATATCTACAGTGCTAAGTTTGGTATTCCATGCAGTACATGTACAACGTACAGGTATTATTACAAAGCAACTTTGCCCTTTGACACAACTGTCACATCAAACCCACATACATGTACATGTACATGTACAATTGGTTCACAGATACATGTACAATGTACATGTATGTATTGTGTACATGTATACATCATACATGTCACATGTACATGTAAAACATGTAAGTTCCCGCGAGTCTGTACACTCCTCTTTTAGAAACTGAAATCAATCAAGTCCATGTAGATACATTTACAATGTTTTATCATGGGGAGCATGAACACTCCAAACGGCAACTTTTCGTTTTTGTCAAGGGACAAGACAGACCATTCATTCCTTGTCCTTCCCCACCCAAAAATCATGAAGGCAGAAACAGGGTCACAAACTTTATTTCCTCAAGACACGCACTAAATGTAGAATGAGCAATAAACCAAATCTAGACAGCATGCATCATCTCTGTGCAAGGAAATCTGTATTTATATATGAACCCAGTCCCCAATGTGTGGTATGGTTATTGTCCCTGTGCACACATGTGCGTGCGACATATGAGTACTGAGTGATCAAACTGAACCCTAAGCGCATTTGACAAGGAACATGTGCCGTCCATTAACCTGCATCAAGCTTTTTACCATACATGTACATGTCCTTCTAATATTCCATAAAAAATACTATACAGGGAAACTAAGAATGGATCTACGGTGCATACATGTATGTCATCCACCATCCACAAGAATCCAACTATCCACAATCCAACAACGGTATACTTACAATAAAAAAACTTAATGTGCTGTACATCAAAGAAGTCACAAATTTGGATTAGAAGTCTCCAAATCTAGTCTGATGGGTTGAAACAAACCAGTATTGGGTAAGTGCTTTGTATCGGTGGACATGTACATATACATGTACTGGTATACACAACTTACATGTAGTGATTTGATAAATGTAAGACTGCAAATGAATGGATGGCATGGGATAAATACATGTCTATTTACATGTATCAAGTCAGTTGAATTTGATAATTGCAGTGCTCAAGGTACATGTATCAGTCAGATGACTGATCACCATATGCTCCTTCTGTAATGTGCAAGCTTTATTTGCCAAATGTGATAAGTTTTACAATCAAATTTGCAAACACTAAGTTTTTGGGCCAAAAATTTTGACTTTCAGAAAAGCAAACATCATGCACTGTACAGTGTACAATATATGCGTGTACACTACAGGTGTCAATGTTTGCATGGCAAGTTAACCATGTTGCCAATGTTTGCATGGCAGGTTAACCATGTTGCCAATGTTTGCATGGCAGGTTAACCATGTTGCCAATGTTTGCATGGCAGGTTAACCATGTTGCCAATGTTTGCATGGCAGGTTAACCATGTTGCCATTGTTCACTTTTGCTGTTGTATCAGCACAACAACTAAATTTATTTTGATATTTGGAAAACTTACTGCATGAAACCTTCATCAGTTACTGTTCCATGTTTACACTGACAATGTGAATTTGTAATCACAAAGTGGAATTCAGACCTACCATGTGATGCAACCTCAGACTTTTATCTCTTAACAAAATCTTTCAGAGCAACAAGGGACACATCATGAAAAGAAACAGCAACATCCTGCCATGTATTGTACAAATCAACATAAAAACCATCATAAGATAATGCAGGATACATGTAGGTAAACAAATTCCCAAAACCCATAACTGGCGGGGATTGAACCCTAGCCTCTTGATATCCCCAGAACTGTGGGGCCACTTACTGTGAAAACCAATCAGACTTAGGGACTTTGCAAGACTGGTGACTGTCACGGACGATAGGCCTAAACTTATGCATACATGTATACATGTACAGTATTCTTGTGGTCGAACGTCCGGGAACTTCTGTACATTATTGAATAGCATGAAGGGTAAATTTACCCCTTGCCTACATGTTAAATGTTCGTAGTGACGTCACGCTGCCCGCGAGAATGTACCAATGAATGTACATACTTCTCTATGTACAATGTACGTACAGTGTATGTTGAACATAGCCTACAGGTACCTGAGAGTGGCAACGTTACCCCCAACTACAGTTGGTCCCGTCCCAACTAGAATGCTACATGTATAGTTGGGCCGGCCCAACTACATGTACATTATAGGGCAGCGCGGACATCTGGGATTCTCACAAAATTGCAGGTACCGCGCTGCGGGAAACAGCGACCATGGCGATGCACGCAGCCAGTCCAAGGATCAGGTTACACAATCTTTTCTTTGATCAGTATGTACGCGCGTGCTCGTTGCAGTTGTTTTCATTGGCGCGGTGTGGCTGCTACCCACAATATTGTGAAACTCCCAGATGTCCGTGCTGGCCCATAGCAGGGATCCAGAGTGCATATATGATACAAAATATGTGTCAAATTCACATTGTTTACAATGTCATGTCAGATGAAGTGCCATATTTTACTGTCAAGTGTGAGATGCATAAACTTGGAAAAGGTTGAGAGATTTTCAATAGGAATTGGTCAACAATAAATGGGCCAGCCTAACTGCAGCACTACATTTTGGAGAGACGCTACAGTTGGGGCGTACATGTAATGAATGATTAGTAATACATGTATTACTAATCATCTGATCGTGATTAATACCTGTGGCACTGACAATCGACTATCCTTGACATTCATGTTCTTTACAACTGCCATGCTTGCAATACCCATCACTGGCATCGGGCATGTCTGGCCATGCCCATGCTAGCGTTCGGCCATGTCGGCCCGAGCCTTGACATGAAGTTCAGGCCTAGGCCTAACATTACATTACAAAATCATACTGTCCGGCGTACATTTTTAAGTTCAACAGAATGTTTATTACTTACCCCTTAATGCTGCAGCACAATTTTGACGAGAAAATTTGAAAGAATATTCGCAGTTGATTAAGTGATCTTAAACTGAGTTAAAGTAAATTTATGACATTGGCAACGCTTCCCTCATGCATGCGTCAAAAGACCACACTAGCACACTGGGGAAAACAGGAAATATACTGGCGTCAAATGTCTTCTTCAACGTGTAGTTGGTGTCTGTGGTTCAGCTGAAACTGGGCTTGAGACGCCCTACATTTATGTGCCAAATTGACATTACAAATTGAAATCGAGATATTTCTATTTCACGATTAAAATAATGTTAACTTTGCACCTCTCTAAATAGAGATATATCTGTTTTGGGATTATGTTAACTTTGCACGCCATATTAAAAAGTTCAGACGAAGTTCATTGGCCGGAGGTAGGCATGATTGTTAAAGGGTGGGTGGGGATTGCCAGAAAGAGAAACTATTGGTTTCTCTGGTTTTCAAGGTAATCCCCTACCCCATTTCCATGGAGCCATCCGTCATTATCTTGCCAAGAGTGAAGAAAACTGTATAGCGAGGAAGGGTACTTCCTGAAGAGTATGGCACAAGCCTTGTACCTTTGTACTAAACTACTTTTTATGAGTTCAATAGCAACGTTATGGGGTTTTGAATGCAACCCAATAAGATCAGGGTACTTTTTGATGCAATTGAAACTTCTTCTTTTTAAATTAAATCTTTCTCAAAAAGCCGTCCGAACTGATTCAGACCTCTTTAAAACTTGCCCTGGGGTTTTAAGAACAAGTGATAAAATAAATGTTGAAAAAATCGAAGCTTTTCATTCGCCACCTTCTCATGCATTCTCCTCGCGACAACGATCCCGAACGACCTGTGCACGTACATGTTCGTGTGCGTCATACTGCGCATGCTTTGGGATGCCTCCATCATTTTCAGAGACAGGGATGTAGCTGCAGACAATTGATCTCCGTTAAAATGCAGATCAATGCTACAGACTGATAGAGGTTTTCCCCGGGTACTCCAGTTTCCTCCTGCCTCTAAAACTGGACCCTCTTAACTCCGTTATGTGATGCTGATAAAGGTTAGGAAAACAGTAGTTCTCAAGTTATTAGTTAGTGGCACACGGAATCCGCTCCGAGCAGGAACAAAAGAGGGCGTGTTTTGAAATGAAATTGACAGTCCTCTCTCTGGTGGTACTCACGCACCGCATCGGTGCGCAAGTTTATGCGCGTTTGACGTGGAGCACGCTGAGTAAGCGCAACGATTTTAGTCTAGAATGTGTGGTCTTCTAGCTCGTGCACGCCAAACGCTGAATAGAACCCGGTTGGAAAACTTAGAACTATCTATCTGTCTTTCTTTCTTTTGCCGGTGAGACACTGACTTCAGCTTAGGGCGGACGGTGTGTCTGAGTCCCATATGCGACGAAGCCCGCCAAGGCCGAGTGGCATACGGGACACAGCCGCACTACATTATTCCTTGATCCACAATCGCGAGTGTGATAACGAATTTATGTTTCAGCAAACTTGACGTGCAGTAAAGAATGTAAAGGGGCCTATGCGCTCTTTACTTAAAAAAAGACATAAGATATCAAACGGTGCACAGCCAAAACAGTGACACCGATGTACCACAATTCTGCAATGTTATCTAGCGGGGAGCATGGGAATTATTTGTGTTTTAACTTCTTTCCGTAACAATAACAATAGGGCATACACTAAGGGAGGAAAGTTTTAGAATTGTGCGTGCAAATAAACACATGTGGCGATCAGTACGCCACTTGTGAATTTACAGTCATGCAGAATATCGACAAGAATATAAGATTAGATCAATGCTCTCTGAAATACAGTCATGCAGATGTGCGTTTATCAAAAAAGTCCAAACCGCGCATTACGCAGGGCCGGCTTATACCGTGCCGGGGGACGGAAAGGGTTTCCACGTGTGTTTGTACAACGGCTTGTGCGCCTATTCCATTCATTAAAAGGGGATGTGCGTGAGGAGGCTGTTTCATTTAAAGCTACAATCTCCAGCGTTTCTATTATCTACCAGGATTATTAAAGAACTTGTTCTATTTCCAATATGTACAAAAGCCAGATTATACAATTATATCACACTGTTTGTTGTCATGGAACGACCAATCAGAACTGAGAATTCAAAATTGCCTGAAGATAATTGGGCAAATAGCCTGATGAGTCATGAGGTGAAAAAAACAGCAACGGACTGCATGAAAGAGGCGTCGAGCGCTATGCACTGCGTTTCCAAAAAATGCATTTTTTTGTACAGGAACTGATGAGGGCAGACTGAGAATCTGAAATTGTTTACAGTAGTACAAAAATACAGAGGGTCAGTCACGTAATAGGACAAGGTTCCATCCCCGTTTCCAAAAATGGTCGTCCCGATATGCAGAAGTTAGCTGGCCCGGAGCCCGACGTCTGCGCAGTTTGATGCATACGAAGCGCACAATGTGGTTATGATCGCTGTTAAGTTGCAAGAATGAGGGGAGTAGCGAGTAAAAACCCCCAATTTCAAAAATTAGTTGTCATATATCCCTCAAACCACTGGGCAAAAGTTTCAGAGAGATGTAGGTTAGTTTTGACCTTCGTTACCTTCTTTATCTGTGTTTGCGCTTGCTAGAAAACTAAGAACTCAGTTGCTCGGCTCATATTCCTAAATCATATTTATTTGTGCTCTATTAATGCGGGATTGTTTCACACTTGTTTGTTTTGTCTTGTTCGTCATCTGTCCGTCCTATATGTTAGACTGTACGCCTTATCTTTGTCCATAGGTTTGGGGTACCAAGCATAAATGTTGTCATCCAGTTTATCAACTGTATAATTCTATTTTATGTAATGTTACCCAATTTAATGGCCAGATATATTTTATTCAGAACTTAAGTAATGTGACATGTTTGGTTACATTGTAAAGAATGACAGAATTGAAATAAATGTTTCATCATCATCAGTTATTCACCAGTTGGGGTGGCTTTTCCGGGGCAGATTTGAATGAGAAAGTTGATTTAAAAAAAAAAAATAAACATACCGTGATTAGCACTGATCTGATCTAATTGGGCTGCACTCCAAAACACACTGTTCACTAGAGGCCGCGCACACGGTGTTGTGCGTTGTAGGTCTCAGGGGGCATATCCGGCTGCATGCTTTTAAAAATAATATCCATCGGAAAAATCTACATTTTTGCCTTTTCAGTTTTGGAGGTATGAAAAATAACTCTTTGCACATTCGCATATTATGAAAAAAATGGGCTAAATAATTATAATTAATCAACTAAATCTTTAGCTCACGATTTGTCCAACATTAATCTCAAGTTGTTACCGTTTGTCCAATTTTTGAATTCGCCGCTTTACTTCACTGCAAACTTTACATTTTTTTGTGAATTTTTAATTAGCAGGCTTGTGTGTTTTATGGATACTCCCAATGACCAAACGCTGTCGCAATTGGTCGCGCCCACATCACCTGTACAGCCGTCACTTTCAACTGGCAGTCACCAAGTGTATGTCTCTAAAAAAATAAAGCGCAGGAAGACCACGAACAGACCGTTCATGTTATGTACCGCCCTCTATTGAAAATCCTCTGCGCCTATGATGCTGTTACGGTTTCGAGTCAACTCGGACCCAACCCCAGGAGCGTGATTAACTTGTTGAAAAAATTTTTTTGGGTCCACTTTTACATTTTAGCATTTGGTAAATGACACTTTTGCACTGCGTGCTGCCGAGATTTAACGTCCTGTCTACTTGTAATGCAGGGTAACAGTGACACAGGCTTCCCAGAATTTTTCCGTTTTCGAGTTTGAACAGGCATGGTGGTTAAAAACCGTACAGGACTAGATTTGATATCAGTGATGTCTGGGAACAAGTGAGAAGTAACCGGCGAGCGTCGTATTTTTATGGAGGCACATTTCCTTTCAAGTCTCATTTGCCACTTGTAATCTGGAATCTTAATCAGGTATTAGCTTCCGAGGTACCGCCGTGATTAACCACAAAGACTGATTTTGTCACCTTCCATTCTTGAAACCCTAGATCGGGGAGTGGGAGCTTGGGGCAACCAATGGGAGCAGCTTTTGGAGTGTGATTGACAGTACCATGTCATTGACGCCCTTTCTCCGAAGTTTTTTGGCACTCCAGATCACCAGCAGTAATCGAATGAACTTTCACCAAACAGCCCCCAAAGTTTTTGTTTCAATAAAAAGCCACAGATAGGCCCTTCTGATGTACATAAGAGATGCTGCATACGTACAACAGATACTGCAGATACACATCAATGTCACGAACAATGACCTTTAATAGTGTTTAATGGTGTTATCCCCACCGCACTTTTCAATTTTTTTTGGCGTGGCAAGTCTTACACTTCCACATTGCCCCATCCCCCCCAATACCGGCAAGATTTAGGCAGATGGAGGAATTCATCCCCACAGGCCTTAACTGACTGTCCAAATAACGCAAATAGGTTGGTAATTTCGAACAACACAAATCAAATCATTTTAAAATAAAAATGTGGAATATTTCTTATTGGCTTAAACTTGGAGACGGTTTTGAAGCGTCGTATGTCTGCTCGCGAGCTCATTATTAATATTTTGTGATCCCACGGTTTCTTATTTTCTACAATAAGACGTGCCATAATCACGAGGGATCATAGAATTATTTATATAAATCCCGAATTTGGGATTGATAGTTTCCGGTTCAGAGTATTTCTTTCACAAAAAGCCCCACAATGCAGGCCTATTTTGGATAGAGGCACGTGACTACATTCATATGAGCGCATAGTTTTACTGCTATTAGGTGGGGGGTCTTCGGGAAAGGCGAATACAAAAGTTCATAAAATTGAAACGGAAAGTGATTAATCTGGCCATAATCTTGAATTTCAAGAGGAAAAAAAATTATCTTGAATTTCCAGCGAAAAAAAAGGCCAACCTCTTCGCGAAGTTCAAGAGACGGCGCTATTTCGGTCTACGGGCGCGTATTTGGTGTAATGCAACCATAAGACTGAGTGGGTCCGAGTTGACTCGAGGTGGGTCCTAAATGGCGTGGGTCCGAATTGACGTGGGTCCAAGTTGTTTGTGGGTCCGAGTTAGTATTGGATCCGAAATTGCATGGGTCCGAGTTGGAATGGGTCCGAGTTGACCTGATCCCGCTGTTACGCCCCAACTATGGCATCAGTCCCAACTATAGTTGGGCCCGTCCCAACTAGAGTGCTACAGTTGGGCCGGCCCAACTACAGCACAGGCCCTGTGTGCATGATGTGCCCAGCATATGCCAAAGTCACAAATGTCATGTCATTGGTCATAGGGCTAAGTGCCACATTTTTTATGAATTGTGTCAAGTGTAAGACACATTGACTTGGATAATGTTGAGACATTTCCCACAGGTATTGGTCAACAATAGTTGGCCCAGCCCAACTGCAGTACTACAGTTGGGACTGTCCCAACTATAGTTGGGACTTATGCTATAGTTGGGGCGTAACAATGCCATTCCCATTTGGTTCTCAACATATCAAAACTACAAGCCGACTATTACTCGTGACTCTTTTTGTCATATTCAGAAGTAAAAACTCAAAATGAACACTGCCTGAAATTATTTTCTTCCAAAGCCATTTTTATTTCAAATTATACTGTTCTTTCATAATAACGGTAAAAATGGTTCACATACAGGAACAAATTTCAAGCTACACTGTATATCGTTTTCAGCATGCCCTTCTTGTGTACGGTACACATTGGTTGGACCCAACAAATCAACTGATCGATCTGATCATGATCAAGGACAATAAAACAGCAGACAGACTAACCATGTAAAGGGCAAAGTGTATGTGACAAAAGAAAATTCAGACAGTGTAATAAAAGCATTACTTTTGCTAAACATGCATGCACCTGGTACAGGCAACACTGAATTGGTGCAAAATGATCAACAAAACAAGTGTGACTATTTCATTCCAAATTAAATCCTTTCTCTGTAGGTTTTAACTACTTGCGCAATACTACCTCACAGCCTGGTATTCAGTTTGTCAAGTCTTCTGAGATTCCAGGTCTGACATAAATTGGGTAGCTGCAATCTCAATATTTGGGGGGTGGGTACATACATGTACTTCAGAGAGAGATTTGCAAATATTTGCAGGGTGCATCTGATATTAATAGTGGATAGTATGGTTCTATGCACATCATGTACTAGGTTTAATTTGACCATCACGGAAAGAAAGACAGGCATGCAACTTGGACTTTAACAAAACAATGAGGAAATTGTTTTTACAAAACTTTGCACTGTGATTTTTCATTTTCAATGGAATGTGTGAAATAAAAAATGAGGAAATCAGTGGATCAAAGGAAATGCTACATGTCTTGAATCATATCACACTGACAGGAAACTACACAAATTATAAACCTAACGGTGCAGCTCATTGCAAGCACTTATACCTACAATGTACTGTGGAACAAGTACACGGTCCAATCACCGAACTCGATATTCATTACTTTCTGATTAATATTACTGTTTCACTTTATGATTGTGGCAAATTGAGCTTGAAAAATTAAATGTTATATTCATTTTTTCACTTTAATATGATTGTAGAAATATGAAATTGGAAAAATAGCCTCAACAACCTTGTAATTGTGAGGTGCATTATACATGTCAAGCTCGTGGTAACAATGGTATTTACATATGTTGGCTTAACATCAATCTTTGTCCCCAATGAGGGGTACTTGTGTGCAGAATACATAGACTGAGTCCACTTTGTTCTGAAATCAATATTTTGCCGTCATTGGGTCTGACTCTGTTTCAATTAGGTCACGCATTCGATGCCAAGCAATCTTCTTAACTTCATTCACACCGTTCTCTAATTCTACATCTGTAGCATTATGTATTCTGACCTTTAACCCCGCAATGATGGATTCTATTTTGTTTTCCCTGGCACAAATAACAAAAGGAAACTGGAACTTGGATTTGTACAAGTCATTCAATTCAGCGATGGTGTTAGCTTCCTCTCTGGTCAGATTTAGAAGTCCAGCACTACTCTGTTCTTTCTTGGACTCAGTTGTGAGTTGGTCTGCTTGAGCCAAATTTCCAGCCAGGTCCGGATGACAACGAAGGATGGCTTCTTTTCCTGGTCAAAAATAGACATTAGCAAATGATGGGGTACAGTAGGAAATGGTCACACTATTAACGCTTTGAAGTGACAATGTAACTGCAATTGAAGCAAACAGAACTGGATCTCATCAAATCATATCAAGATGTTTAACAAGCTCATGCACATGCAAAAAATCACAATAAAGCATGCCGTTGAGTTGTTGTCCCACAGTTCTAGTTGTCACTATGGCCGCGGTGTCTCAGTATACTCATCAGTCCCATTTTGTCCCAAATCGAGTTTGTTATTAACACTGAAACAGTTGAACTTTTGGACATCTGGTATGTCTGGACTGGCAACCATAAAGTAGGTACATGTACATGTGTGCGGTAAAAAAAATTCGAAGTTGTTGAATGCCACTGCAATGTACACCGTTGGAAAGGTCTTGAAAAAAGCTTTCCAATGTTACTACGATGACCCTCCTCTGACAAAAAATGAGTTGTAGCGAAAAAGAGACGTGAGTTGAGGCCATTTTGTCTTGTACTGGCAAAAAAATCCTTTTAGATTTTAAAAAGCATGACAGAAATAGTAAAAAGAAACCACTTTGGAAAGAAAAGATTAAAAAAGAGAAAAAGTATTTAAAATCTTTACCAAAATAAAATAAATAAATACATAAACATTATGGCTTTACAATTCTCTTGAAATCCATGCCCATTGGAAATCAGAAAAACAAGTCAGCTGAGAAGAACTAAAGATAGACTCTTAGCCAATCAGGAAGTGGTATTTGGGTCACATGACCCATAATTAGCATACAGCTTCATTTACCCAATAAAAGTGCAGTGATACTATTTTTTTCCCATCTTCAAACATCGTAGTTGAAACTGTCTGTAACAATGCTGAAATTGTAGTGAAAAGTGTAGTGGTCAATGAGTCAAACACCTGATGTTCATCAAGGCCAGTTGACCCAATGATAAAATTTGGCTAGTTACTTGGAATGTGGGGGCTGAGGCCAATGAACCCACAACTTTCCTTTTTTCATGGAATAATATTTCTTTGAAATGAAGGGGAGGAACTTTTATAAGAAACTGATATTAGTCATGGGTTTACATCATTTGGTTTTATTCTGACTGGTCAAAGGAATTAGTCATTAACTTAGAGCAGGGTGATGGAATTTTACTGCATACTGTATGTTACTTATGACTGATATTCAGTAACTGCGTTAATATAGTAGATTTGTAGAGTATAAAAACCCCAAAAGCGTGTTGAGAAATCGAGTCGAAACTTCGCAAAATTTTGCAAGCAGAGAGCTAAGGTCTGATGAGACCAGTTTCGATGCTTTGAGCCTGTGAAGTGTTTTCGTCTTGAGAAAATTCTTGTTTTGTGAATCATTTTGCTGCGGTGAATTTTGACTGTGTTTGACTGTGAGAAACTTTGCATAAGGCGAAGTTTTGAAAACAAAAGACACTCGCATTCATGACTGACTTCTGTTTGTCGACGAACACTTCTTCCAAGTCTGCATTGTCCATGTACTTGGGCCAGGACGATTGCTTGAAGTTCAGCTACTGAGACTCATAAATTAGCACGACTAAAAACATCTTGTGACAAGTTAAGAAGTCAAGATTGTTACACTGTCCTTTCTAATTAAAAATCTGCAGTAAATAAGCTTAGAAAATCCATTAAATTTAATCAGAAGCAATAAAAATGATAATTTCTTTTTCATAATTGCAGCCCAAATTGTACCATGTAGACATAAAGCTGAAATTGCATACATATCCTGTGGGCCAAAAAAAAAACAATGTGGGAATTGATAAAATTTCCTCAAATTCCACAAATCAACCGAAAATAATCAAACAACCATAGAAATGAGAAAGTGTCATGTCATCTTTGATAAAATCATCAAAGGTTTTGACGACCGTTCTGATGTGATATTTGACAAGGCTGAGAAGAGTGAATTTCAACTGGTTCTCTGAAAATATTTGCTGGAAAAAATAAAATAAAATTCGTGTCAAGACTAGAAAACCTCAAAGAAAAGGGGTTTCTACACAATTTCCCATATTTTTAGACATGGGGAAATACCAACACGGCTGTGCTGGAGCACTAAAATCAGACCGGCAAACAACCCGAAAATGAAGCCGAGTACTAAATTGATAGTGCTGTGGCATACCTACATAACACAAGAAAACCTCACCACCGCTTGTCGCGGGCAATTGTGCCATCAGTCTATGTGATGGATGTCAAACAATCCGACTGGTGACCGTTTACAAACTTGACTTCCTAATTAACATTACTTTACTTAACTCTAAATTCTAGTTTTTTTGGAGGGGGGCCTTCGACTAATTCTCACTGCTCTGGGAAAACATTAGTGGACTTTTTCATTTTTGTGGGGAAATGATGGCTTTGTTTAGTGGCTTTTTTGGGGCTGTACTTAATAAAATTTGATTTCTATTGGAAATGTTTCTGGACTCATTTTAAATTTTTTTGGCTTCCTTTCCAATGACCAATCATAGCTCAGCTTTTATTTGGAGTGGGGTGGATGTTGGACCCCAAAGTTCTGGTGGAATAACTTGGCACCATCAATACAGCCAAAATGTGTTTATGGGAGTTGTATATACGTACATGGCTATCTACAACTAGGTTTATTAATACAAACCTTAGTATAGGCCTGGGCCTACTCTTAATTTTAAAACGTTCGAATAAAGCTAGTTACAGTTCTGGAAGTAAGTCCCAGCATGGAAAATCAAGCTTCACGTTTCATCATTTTTTCATCGGGACGAATTCATCCACCCATCTACATAAGCACTATGTGTTACAAGTTGCTCTAGCAAGTTTGACATGCCCGCCCAGGTATGCCAGGTTACCGTTTTACCTATGTAAGGGAGTTTGTCCAAAAAATCACACATAGCTCGATGCATCTCCGCTGCGTTCGTAAACGGTCGCTGTCCCCAAATGGCACCAGCAACAATCGGTCCATGTTCGATGACGTTACCAAAACGCTGAATAAAAGTTTCCCAGGAAAGACTGTTGATTTTGTCCATAACCACACAAAATTAAACGATATTGGTCGAGTCGAACGTGGAGATAGAAATTACTTCACAAAATTATTCCGCACGCCGCACTTAAAGCCGGACTGGGGGCCAGTCTACTGGACTCCCACCGTATCCTGGCCCCACAGCGGTTCATTCAAAAAGTGGAGACTCAGCGAAAATACCTTCTATGAAACCCTTTTTGCGTGTATGGATCACTCACCTCGACAATACTCTGATGTACTACTTTGGGCGATTTTCAATTTGTAGAAGTCCATGAAATTTTGGTTTCGATTTAGGCCATTTGTTTACTACAGCGATTAACTCCTGATCGCTAACCGATGCCAAACACAGTCTGGATCTGTTTTGTCTGGGGACCAGACAGCGTTAGAGCAGCGGTGCAGACGCACCACAGCTCATTAGCCTGATTAAAAGTGCCCTCGCAGTATCTTTTGAACAAGGAGATTGTTTGGCCCAATAACTTATGAATTGTGAGATTGTGTAAATCCTTGCCAGGATCAACTCCCTGGGTCTTGTAGTTTTCATATGAGAGCAGAATGGCTAAAAACTACGGTTGAAAAATGGTCCTAAGTGCCCAAGAAAGTCAGGGAATGTTGCCAATTGAAAAGTGGCTGCAATCAGACTTTTCGGGGGGTGATTTATGGGAATAATTAAAAATGTTATTCGTTAACCCACAAAAAATTGAAAAGAAATTGAAAGATTAGCAACCAGACAAGAATTTGATTTGTCTTTCAGAAATTTCAGGGATGTTGGCGTGCTTGTTATTGGACCCTGAACAGTGCTGATTTTCAAGTACACCGTTTTGGGCTTGAATTAGTGGACTGTACCCAGAGACAGTGATCCAAATTACTGTTTTTTTCAGCGACTGTGTATCACTCGTAATGAAGCCTTATGTACAGGCGTGAGTGCATCGAATGTGTAGAAAACATGAAAACAAGAACCGGCGGGTGCGTGTCATCATCGTGGGATTACGGATCATAGCGAATGGTGTGCGCTACACTCGTACCCCCCCCCGCCACGCTATGGACCCGCACGAGTTCACACTCGATCCCAAACGTCGTTTGCATTGAAGTTCAGTTCATCTTCATCATTCATCAACCTTCATTGGCAATGTCTTGCTCTGCGGCGGATGATCTACGCCCAGACCAACGAGATCCCGATACTGTGTTTGGCGAGTCGGTCAGCGATCGGGAGTT
Source organism: Acanthaster planci (assembly GCF_054643075.1). Classification (NCBI taxonomy): domain Eukaryota; kingdom Metazoa; phylum Echinodermata; class Asteroidea; order Valvatida; family Acanthasteridae; genus Acanthaster; species Acanthaster planci. The sequence goes on from NC_141781.1 coordinate 23,025,397, forward strand.
CAATCGCTGTATGTACTGAGTAAACAAATGGCCCAAATCGAATCCAAAATTTCACGGACTTCTACAATTGGAAACCGCCCAAAGTAATACGACAGAGTATTGATGGGGTGAGTGATCCATACACTTAAAAGAAGTTTCATAGAAGGCAGTTTTGCCGAGTCTCGACTTTTTGAAAGAACCGCTCAGCGTGGGACCCAAAGATCGTATAGCGCCGCGTAGGGCCAGGGTCCGGGTGGGACCTTTGATACGGAGGCGAGGGAGTCTAGTAGACTGGCCCCCAGTCTGGGGCTAGTCGCATACTACTGCTGCACATAATGCACCAAATGTGACCAACACTGGGCCCCGCAAGTACAGTTACCGCTGAACCAGCAAGAGGGCGCTATCACGACGAACCACTGATCTCACTAACCACCAGCGCCAACGGTTGTGTTGTGGCCCCGAGATACTAATACAAAATGGTGTGAAGTTCCTAACTTTTGCAGAATATCGCAAAAATGTATAATTCCTTCAATTCATCATCCCTCTTCTACCTTTATCAGCCCAAAAAAGGAAATAACAAATGGATGCATTTGGATGTGTGATGGCCTCGCTTTACTTTTTTTGAAATTCAAACTTCTTTTCAACATGGTAACCTGCTGAAAACAAAACCCACTGACCTCAAAGATGCATTCATCAAGTTGAACTTTATTGCTTTTCCACAGGCGTTGTAATGGGAGTCAATTTGCAATCTCTATCATTAAATCAGAATCACCTTTCGACAAGTACACTAGCCTAGATGCTTTCTAGATGGGGGGGTGCACTTTTTGGGGTGTTCGTAGCACTTAAAAGGAAGGCTGGAACAAGACAGGCAATACCTAAGGGGAAGGTATCCCCTTTATGTCACTAGTTGGCAAGACAGGCTCTATCAGACACTCTGGGATTTGAAATTCATGGACCTTGTTCTGGCCAATACCGCCAGCAACCCTATCAGAGCATATCGATTACTTCTCAAATTGTTCACACACACACAGCCAAAAAATGATACCTTTTCGATTCTTTGTTTTCTCTCTCGTTTTCGTGATAACTTGTTCGCAAACAAAATCAAATACATTTAAAATCACTTTAATCCATAAATCAATAGTCATGAATATACATGTGTAAGTCAACATGCAGTCTATAATGCTAGAAATCTTAGTCATAAGAGCACCAGTTGAATATTCTGACCAAATATGCAGGGTCACAAGTCATTTCAAGTTAAATTCTTTGTTCATTAAACAAAATTCAATCACAAATACAAGAATGTTCATCTTTCCATCGCTTGCCCCAGCTTTGTCGATGCATGTTGCGTTGTGAAAGGTTTGATGGTCCTTACTTGATCAAGAATGCGATACCAGGCAATCTTTTTGATCTCTTCCATAGCAGTGACTACCTCCACATCCCTTGAGTTCTGAGTTCGTGTATGGAGACTAGTAAACAACTCTTCCTTGCTTGTTTCTCGCCCACAGATGATATATGAGAAGTGAAAGTTGTCTCGGTACTTCACGTTTAACTCGGCCAGCAAGGCAGATTCTTCTGGGCTGAAGGTCTGTAGCTGACTAAGTTGAAACTTATAAGCAGCGCCCTCTGAGATGGGTTTACAGGCTGAGGAGTTGATTTGAAGGTCAGGATAGCATCGGAATAGGGCTTCACTGCCTGTTTATGCATGGTAAAAAAACTCATTATGCTCTAATTATACAAAAATACACAAGACTAATATGGTCAGCCAGTTATTTAATTTCTATTATAAAAAAAAAAAACAGTTTGCTTCTTCCAAATATTAAACTATTCATTATCAGCAAAGTTCCAGATCTACTTCCTCAGGCCAGAAATCTTCTTTATCTATGGTTTTAATAGTGTCTTGTGCTTGAATGAATGGTATGAACACAACCTAACCTGAATGAGACAGCGAGTCCAAGAATTCACAGAATGCTGAATGCAGGGTTGTGATGTTTGCAAATGGGCGTTTGGACCAGGCTGCCGAAGCTACAATTTGTCCATGCTCAACAACACTACCAAAACGTTGAATGAATGAATCCCATGATAGAGCATTCACTTCTTTTATGGCTTGCTTTCCAGACAGACATGGCTTCACCTAAAAAGAAAATGAAATAGTGTTTTTGTCAAAAGTTGAGCATTCTTATAAAGTTACTTGTTAAATTTCAGGTGTCATTTGCTTGCATCAAACTCACAATAAGGAAGAAAATATGAAAGTGATAAACCTGTTTGACTGCCTGTTGTCCTAGCGAATGCCCTGTATGATCGGCTAGTCCAGGCCACTGTATGTAGATCCTTTTTTCGCCTTTCACCATACCATTCTTGAGTGCTTCTCGAAGCTCTTTAGATAAGCGAACTCTCTCCTTTCTAGACCTTGAATTCAATGGAACCTGTGGACATTAAACAAGCAAAATACAAAAATAAATGCAAGGCAGACATCTAGATTTTTTCACAACTCTTGGTACACATGTACATTTATTCCCTGGCTTATTCAGAGGAAAATCCTGTGATATACATGTAGTGGTGTCTCAGTCTTGAATATTGTGATTTACACCTGTTGGTTTCCATCCAATCAGTGAACATGTGCTCCTACCTGTAAGCAAAAAAAATTGCCAATAATTGTATTGGATTAGATTTTTTTTACACAGACAATTTTAATAAAAATGTATACATTTACCTTATATTCTGGATATTTTAGGATTTCTTTCATTCGGATCTGTGCTCTGCATTTGATTTTTTTCGTTCGTTCTTGAGCAAGAGGTCGCCTTTGTCTTGAGAAATCCTTCAACTTTGAAACAAAAAAAAAAATCACAATGGATTTTAGTTGTACACATTCGTCTACATGTACATGTTTGTAGACTATTTCCACTTACTTGACGTTCCATGTATTTTCTCTTGGCTGCTACACATCTGTCCATTCCATATTGACAATCCATAACTTTCTTGCCAACATTGATGAATGGGATACCATCATAAGGTATGCCCAAACCACTGAGATCTGCTGATCTCTCTTCAAAGTAGATCTTGTGGGGTCTGTCAACCTTATACTCTGATACATGGGAAAAAATATTGAAGGCATCAATTACTGCAGGGAAGGAAACAAGGTTTACACTGACCCAGTGTGTGGCTGGTCTTTAGTGTATCATACTGCATTCTGATTATCAAATGAGCAGAAACTGCATCAGTTGGGTTTTTAATGCCATATTTCCATATTTAAGTAGAAATTTAGATTGTACTCAGACATGAGGACAGTACAGAGCTTGAAGGAATTGACATTCAAAGTTCCGAACTTCAGAGAAGTCACACTTGAGGTAATCAGTGGTGATAATTATCTTATGAAAACTTTTCACCCATTTTAAAATACCAAATGTACTTTCACATTTCTGCTTTTTTATTTGTGGGTGATTTGTGGATGTGCACATGAGTGGCCACAGGGGCACACATGTATGTACCAAAGTTGATTTGCAAGGCTTGCCAAAATCAACTTTTAAAATAAATCTTGAGGATGTCACTGATCAAAGGCAGTGGTATATAGCCCTTTGCTCATCTCAACTTTAGATGTCTTTTACATTTACCTGTATTTCCAAACCCAGCAGTGCTCTTATAAGCACTGTATTTTGTTCCTGTTTGATTTTCAAAATTATGAAGTGCTTCATTTGCTTCAAGAAGTGTCCTGACATAGGAAACAGTGGGCACATCTGATGACACATTTACATCTATTTGTGATCTGTCTCGTTGAGCTTCCTGAGTTGGTATCGGTTCATCAATTTGTGGAGGTTTCTTTCTGATAATTTCTGGATTATCACCTGAAGATTCTGTTGACTGGTTTTGAATGGCAAACACCCTTGATAAAATGCCAGAGGAGCTGGAGGTATAATCTTGGTTGTCATGGGAACTGTTGCTATCGATATCCCTTGCTTCAATAACGGGAGGATGAAGTTGACTGAAGCTTTCCTCAGTAAACTCTTCATTGCAGTGGTCCTGGAAAAGATTCTTTGAGTTGCATCCTATAATATTATGGAGAGCATGCACTGCAGGGCTGGTGTAATCTTCAACAAGTCGGATGACTTCGGATGTTTGATTATCCTGATGGTGAGCTTGTTCAACTTCAAGTTGAAGAAACTGAGCTTGAGTAGCTGATTCTCTTAAGTATTCATCAGTGACTGATGACTGCGCTTTCATCTCTATTAACTCATGGGCAACACGTGCAGCGACTTGCTGTATGTTCCCTCCTGATGATGATGAGGACATCGTCCTAAGTCAAACTGAGTGATAGCTGACAACAGCACATTCCATCAGCTACTTTACTTACGTTACGGTACCACTATTTAATGACAGTGAAATGAGCAGTCTTTCCAACTTCAACACACGGACCGGCACGATAGATTACCGCAGGAATGCGCTGGATCGAATTGCCACATGGATTGGATTTGTTTGAAATAAAACAACTTCTACTAGGCAATGACCTCGGAGTTCAGTTAGGCCTAATACTAATGCACACTTTTGCTTGGGCATTGTGTGTGCGTACAGTGTGCACATGTACGTGTACATATACATGTACATGTACATGTACATATACATACACGGGACACACTATCATCAGTGGTACACATGCTACGAAGTCGAAATCGTTTTAGAGGGGTCATGGGTTACAGCTTCGTCCAATCGAAATGGTGGGGGTGACAGTTACTTTCTTTCTGCCCGATTTTGCTTCTGAATTCCATAATAAGTCATTTAGATACACAGTAACTATTATTCAAAAGTAATATATGCCTGTTAATTAAAAGGTAAAAAAATAAAAATTACCGTCTCAGATAGGGGTACTTTTATCTAGAATTTCAGTGAGCCTTACAATTATGGAATCACCTACTGCGTGACATCGATCATCATCGACACGGCCGTGTCAATAACAATTGTTATTACCCAACTTAACCTCAGTCCCAACTATAGTTGGGAACTTCCCAACTACAGTTGGGTCCGTCCCAACTAGTAAAGGGTCCAGTCCACTAATTCAAGCCCCATTGAAAACAGTGTAAAATCAGCACCGTTCAGGGCCCAATAGCATGCACGCCAACATCCCTGAGATTTCTGAAACACAAATGAAATTCTTGTCTGGTCACTTATCTTTCAATTTCTTTTCAATTTTTTGTGGGTTAACCAATTACATTTTTAATTATTCTCACAAAACAAAATCATCCCCCAAAGAGTGATTTTTCCGAAGTCTGATTAAAGCCATTTTTCAAGTGGCAACCCTCAGCTTTAGTTTTTAGCCCTTCTGCTCTCTCATATGAAAGCTCAAAGACCAAGGGGAGTTGATCCTGGCGACTCACCATTTGGGGGCCACACAATCTCTTTTTTCAAAAGAAACCGTGGGAGCACTTTTAATGCTAATGAGCTGGTCAAAAATTCTCACTTGAATGAGTGGTCTGCACCCCTAGAGGGCTATAGGGTTGCACTACACCAGATACGTGCCATTACTGGAAAACACTTGTGCAAAATCGGACCGAAATAGCGCCGCCTGTTGACTCTTGTGAAGAGGTTGGCCTCCGTTTTTCCACTGGGAATTCAAGATTATGGCGTGAAAATCACTTTCCGTTTCAATTGCATGGAGGTTAGCCACGAAAAAAATTTTTATTCGCCTTTCAAGCAAGATACCCCCCAAATAGCAGTAAAACTAAGCGCTCATTTCTGAATGTATCTGCCCGCCTCTATCCAAAATAGGCCAGCAATTTGGTGCTTTTTGTGAGAGAAATACACCGAACTGGAAACTATCAGTCCCAAATTCGGGATTTATAGAAATATTTCTTTGATCTTATTGAAAAAATATTAATTAGCTCGCGCGCAGAAATACAACGATTTGGTGGAATGCAGCCATAGTTCTAGTCGGGCCGGCCCAACTACAGCACAGAGGTCTAGTGTACATGTGTCCAGCATGTGCCAAAGTCATATTCATTGTTCACAGTGTCATATCACTGCTGAAGTGCCATATTTTAGAAGGATTGTGTCAAATGTAAGATACATAAATTGAAATAAAGTTGAGTAAAATTTCTGTAGAAATTGGTCAACAATATTTGGGCCAGCCCAACTGCAGTTGGGACTGTCCCAATATAGTTGGGACAGACGCTCTAGTTGGGGCGTACATAATTATGTACGAATTCGCCGCGAAAATCGTGTGCAATAAATAGGAGGCGCAATCATGGCGTCCAAGAGTAGGAAACGGGAAGCTGTTTTGCATCAGATACCTGGACGAAATGTCAACCGTAACGATGTTGTTATGGTCAACGGTATCTCTGGCAAATCATCGAGGAAACCTGGCACATCCAAGAGCTTCGTCGAAGGATCTGTCGTGCGCATTTTGATGGAAAACTTTGTGTAAATTTTATTTCCCATAGCATAGCCTACTTACTACACTGCTGATTCAGTTCTTATTCTCGCGGTCTGAGGTTGTTCCATTTTTTATAGCACACACGTCTGGGCAAAGGGGCAACTCTCCATTCACTTTGTACAGGGATTTTCATGTTCTACTCCTATTTTGCTGCAACTTGATAAACATAACTAAAACCTTTTGTGTGTGAGATATCCATAGTGCATAAATAGTGAAATTTCGGACATATTTGATGTAGGCCTCGGCCTAAAGCTTAAGTTAAGAGTTTAGTCAATAATTCAGATTTTCCCCATAGACTGCGACACTTTTTTTTCCTTTTTGAGTTTCAAGAGTGAAAGTTGGATTAGCTACCAACTGACCAATCATCGAGAAGAATCAAAACTTGGTGATGTCATCCTGACTGCGAGAATTCCTCTACCTCCAGAACTGTGAGGTTTATGCAAACCTTAATACAACTCTGGAAGTAGTCAGACTCAGTGATGCATGATTGAAAACATTATTTTTGCTACATGCATCTGTGTTATTCTGTCAAAGTAAACGTCGTACAATTTGCACTGTGGATTAAACATGTTGAAATGAAAATTTTGAAGATAAACACCATAGACCTTCATGTACATGTATTCTATTAGGCCAAGGTTGGATGCAGTGGTGGTAAGCCCCCCCTAGGCCTACATCATTCACAAATATGATTCATGTTGTCAGGTCGTTGGAGAACGATTTTGTCATGGAGCTGTTGAAATTAATTCATGGAAGTAGAAATATTCCACTACCTCCATTATCATTTGAAGCTTTGAGGAATGGATCATTGGAACAAGTTCCATACATTAGTATCATTTGACACTGTGCACAAACCCTATCAGATCGGTCTGAAAAAGTCCAAGTATTTTCTAATTCTTCAATTTTTTCCTGCAAATTTTTACATCTTAGGATGTATTATCACTTTTGATATAGAAAAAATTATTGATTTTCATATATGGAATTCTGACCAGATAATTTTTTTCCGTTTGGAATGTTTTTACAGTATTTAAACATTTTTTGGGTGTGATCAGTGTTAGTTGATACATGCTTGATTGGTTGATCATTTTGCAAACATCTGTTAATTTCAATCACCATTTCTTCAAATAAAAATAAATTATGTTTACTGAAGATTGTTTTGAAAAGGGAAAGTGACATTACAATTCAAGATTTCTCGCAGGCTTGACTGATTATGAAGATTGGCTAATTGCAAAAATCCCAATGTTCATAATTTGTTCTATATTATTTTTAAATAAATTATAAACAAATCCCTGCCTAAAAAAATGCCTGCATCGCCTATGAGTAAAAAAATCATTTTATTACTGCTAAGAATCTTCTGTTTGTGAGTAAATATTGTGAATTAGAATTTTGCAGTGTTACTAAGCTAACCGCCAAATATATTTGCTAAGCATGAATTATTCTATGAGTCTGGACTAACAACCCACCAATCAAATGGCAGGGATTTATTCAGATATTGTACAAAGTTTGTTTCAGGTTCTCAAACATGTTGACTGACAAATGTTATGAAAAAATGTGTTAAGTCATTTAATTGTGTCCCAGCTGTGTCCACTAGTATGTGCATTTACTACCAAAACTGTTTTGGGGCACGCCGAACTACAGTTGAGCAGATAGAAAGGTTGCAGGTGTAGAAACAATATCTTGCAACTAGTTGCTATATTGTGCACTCCACCATGGGAATCTTAAGCTTGAAATTAGTCTCCTTTTCTCCGTTTATTTAGATTTACTTAATTACTGTTGTTCTTTATCTTTTTCTGATTATTAATAGAACCTATGACAAGTGTGAATTCCGTCCTGGTCCTCATCTAAATGTAATCATGGGTCCCAATGGAACAGGCAAATCCACAGTGGTATGCGCTATGTGCTTAGGTCTTGCAGGGAGTACCAGTTTGCTTGGACGAGCTAAAGAGGTCAGGTCATCCAATATATCACATATTTACTCCTTTCTCTTCCAGAAATATCACTCTATGACTTGATTAACAAGAAGTGAAAATTAGCAGTGAAAAGAAAAAAGATATACACGGGATATGTACTGAAGTTGCACTTGAACTTTTATTTGACGGTTGTATAACACAATGTCCTTTTTCCTTCCCATCATGTATATGACCATTTAAAAGACATGGCATGCTTCTGGAAAACCAAAGAAATTTATATAAAGGGAATTATTAGAATGAATTGTGAATATTGTACAAAATGTACAAAAGGTTGTTAAAAGCTGCACTTGCGTTATGTTAAATATACTTCTGCTGCTTACATGTATTGTTGCTTTCTTAGGAAATTTTGAAATACATGTAGATTAATAAATTAGTGAGCTTTTCAAAAATATAATCTACATACTTTAATCTTTGGATATGATTTGCAGGTTGGTGAGTTTGTGAAGCATGGTAGTAATGAAGCAATAATTGAGCTGGAGTTGTATAAAGATCCAAAGAATGTCATCATACGACGTGTTATTACCAAACAAGGGAACCGGACAACATGGTTTCTGAATGGCAGTCGCTGTCATATGAGAGATGTCCAAGACAAAGTCAAGAGTCTGAATATTCAGATCAGTAACCTTTGCCAGTTTCTACCACAGGTAAGTTGGCTGTTTAAGAAAAAGAAAACCAGTAGTTCAAACAAATTAGACTCTTAATTCCAAACAGAAATGTTTTCAGGTGGAAAGTTTATTTTGTCATTTTTTCCCCTTGTATCTTACCAGGACAAAGTGGTTGAGTTTGCAAACATGTCAAATGTAGAACTGCTTGAAAACACTGAAAAAGCGGTAAGTATTGTTCAGTATATCTGATTGCTGTGTAGTACCTGCAAGCATTGATATTGTTCAGTATATCTGATTGCTGTGTAGTACCTGCAAGTATTGATATTGTTCAGTATATCTGATTGCTGTGTAGTACCTGCAAGCATTGATATTGTTCAGTATATCCGATTGCTGTGTAGTACCTGCAAGCATTGATATTGTTAAGCCATTATAAATAAAGCGTACAATAGTTTATTGTGATTTGGGACCATCATTTCTTCTGTTGTGATCAGCAGGTACTTTGCTGCCTAGAAATATTCCCTTCAACCCTTATAAATGTACCCTCCAGCCTACTTTGACTACAAACCCTGCCAGACGCATCAGTCTGCATCATTGTCAAAGTGGCTTGCCTGCCCAGTGTAACAAGATCAAACAGGTCAACTCTCCCCAAGGCCAAAGAGCCTTGGAGTCTGTGGTTGTCAGTCACCACAAGATCTATGGCCATTTTGTTCAGCTGCTGTTGATTGCCAAGTGCATCAAAGTGCATCAGATCTTTTCACCTGATGGACTGTGCTGCGTCAGGCAGGGTAAGGGTTAAGCATGTATGCAGAAAAAAATCTTCCTTTTCGCATTTGCTCACATCTCATCATGTTCTGTGCATTTGAATCAGGTTGGATCCCCTGAGCTATTCGACCAGCATTGTCGTCTGAAAAACTTTCGTAATGAGCAAAAAGAAATGCTCCTTCAACACCAGGAGATGTCACATCATCTTGAGAAGTTGACTGAGAAAAACAGTCGTCTGGAGGCAGATGTGAAACGCTACCAAGAAAGACAACATCACTTGGAGGTCATTGAGACATTGGAAAAGAAAAAGGCCTGGGTGGTAGGTGACTTTGAATTTTTGATCATTGTGCATTGGTTATTTAAGGAGCTAAATATCATTGAGAGAGAAGTAAGGATTATTGAGGGAGGTAGGAGGTCATTGATGGAGACTGGAGGTTACTGAGTGAGGCTGGAGGTCAATGAGGGAGGTTGGAGGTCAATGAGGGAGGCTGGAGGTCACTGAGGGAGGCTGGAGGTCAATGAGGGAGGCTGGAGGTCAATGAGGGAGGCTGGAGGTCAATGAGGGAGGCTGGAGGTCACTGAGGGAGGCTGGAGGTCACTGAGGGAGGCTGGAGGTTACTGAGGGAGGCTGGAGGTCACTGAGGGAGGCTGGAGGTCAATGAGGGAGGCTGGAGGTCACTGAGGGAGGCTGGAGGTCACTGAGGGAGGCTGGAGGTCATTTAGTAAGTTGGAGGTCATATGGAAACTAGAGATAATTGAAATGGTAGAGGTCATTTGGAAACTCTCCATGGTCAACGGTATCAAAAGGTTGTAAGTGGATGAGAAACGGGGTGAGTTTTGTCCTGTTCCCTTCACTAACAAACATGAAGGTACTAGGATGTATTTGGTAATTAATGGTGTTGGCATTAACTTCAAGGAGTATGATACCAAGCGTAAAATGTACGTGGATCTAAAGAAGAGACAAGAGGCTTTGAAGACTGAGCTGCGTGAAGCACAAGCTGTTAATGCACCCATTCAACAAAAACTGGATACCTTAACAGCCAAGCTTCAAGAGTTGGACACTGTCAGCAAGGAAATGGTTAGTGGAAAAGCTTAAGCATTTTCATGTTTAAATAAACCACCTCCAAACTTGGAATAATATCATTATCAGTATGGTGTGTGTTCTCTGCTTCCTGCTGCATGGATCTCATCAATTCACTTCTGACTTTCACTGATATAAATTAACAAATCAGTTCTCCAGACTATTGCTGTATAATGACCGAGTTATTCTAGTTCCTTCTTGGCTTGTGTGTTGGAGCAGTACTTAAAATCAATCTCTTGTTTGATTCTGATCAGGCTTTTATTTAGTTTAAAGACCTGCATTTGTCACTATTGGAAAGGAAACAGGCAGGAAGTTAAAGATATATTGAATGGAAATATTTTGTTCTCAGACCAATGAAGCACGGCAGTTGGCCAACGCTGCCAATAAAAAGCATGAGAAGATTGATGAGTTTTCCAGTGATTTGACTGAGATACAAGATGAGCTGAGAGTTAAACAGCAGGATGAAGAGAAAAGACAAGCAAAGTGAGTTGGACAACAATTCTTTATGCCAGGAAGTTGTCCTAACCATGCATCAGTTTCAATGTAATGTCAAGATGGACATCAACATACAAATTGAGTGAAAGTGGATTTAATACTTGATGGGAATAAGCAGTAGATAGTTTCTTGTGATTCAAGTACATTCAAGCCAAAAATCTCTTTTGATCAGTACACAACCCCCCACAGTTTTCCTACTGTTTGTCCACTTTCATATTGCACAACATTTCTTCTCCATCAGAGATTTCGGACATTAGTTTTGATAGTTCTTGACCTCCTCTTGCCTGATCTTTACCCAAAGTAAAGCTGTACACCCAGTGATTGTAGAGACTTGTATTCTTGAATTTCCAGGATAAGAGGTCACCTCAGTTTGGTGGAAGGATGGCAGAAGGAACTGGAACAAATACCTCCTGTTGAGGACATTAAGGTAAGTCTTATTTTGAAGGGGATGTATTTCTGAAATTTCTCTAAAAAATAAGAGTTTGGCATCGGTTTACAGTGCCATGTGAAGCTTTGGTAGATTCAAGATAATTTCGTAAACTCCGGCTAAGTTGGCACTCTTGGGACTCAAAAAATTACGACGACTTACGCGAATGCCGACTTGTGTTGTAAGTCATCATTTTGCCGACTTACAAGTACACATGTATTGCCTATGTACATTATGATTCCTTGCACTAATTCAATGGCTTTGATTTACCCTGGTTTATTTCTACCTCCATGATCGATCCCTGCAAATTCGTTCTCGATTGTTATCCTGCAAATTCAATAATTGATCGTGTGCCCCTAAGGACAAAGCAAGTATGGCAAGCCACTTCCAAAGTTGCATATCACATTGCGACTCGATAGTGCAGTACTGTATGTGATACAGTTAAAGTACTGAAAACATACAGTCATCCACACACGTGCATTGGTTAAGTTCGTTCCATGTAGTCTGGATATAAGACCTGATGATCCTGACTACCCAATGAATCATTATCAAGGGTCGTCCGGGAATCTTTGGGCAGGGAACCAGACTATGTTCAATAAGGTAACCCCCAAAATGGACAGAGCGCATGCGTGTAGCACTAGAGGGGTTACTGGTATTGATGTACTCGTGCTGGCTGCAGGTGCATGGGACTTGTCAGTTGACACTTCTTGGCAATGGCGGGGAAGGAAACTGATACCGAAGCGCGATTTTTTAATGCCGACTTACACAAAGTAATTTTTGTGGTTTTGTGGAAAAGGGACCGAGGAAAACATGCCGACATATACGAAATGACAGCGTATAAATGCCGACTTAGAATTGAAATTTGAATGGAAATGCATTACAGACGATCAGGACTTTTGTGAAACGGCCGACTTGGACAATATGACGGGTTACGCAATGTCGACTTAGTTGGAGTTTACTGTATATCTTTATAATAGAGTATTATAAATGTGACACTGTAATTACAGCCACAACTGGACCAGAATGCTGCTTCACTGCGAGCAATTGTCCGAGAAGTGAGTGGTATCGATACAGAGTACAATGGCATCAAAACAGAACGCGAGTCTCTACAGAGAGAGAAAAGAGGTAATATAAAGAAGTCCTATTTTGCTATTTCATGACTCGATAATTAGGTGTAAAACTTAAGCTGACGGAATTATTTTCAGCAAGTTATGGCATGCACAATCTGCAGAAGGCAGTTTGTGATGTCTGGTGTCCACTTCATTCTATGTCAGACTTGAGTGGGATGAGCCGGGAACTGATTTGATGAACATAACATGTACTAGGTCACATTCTCTCTAATCAACTGTTTATTTATGTTAGAAAGTATTTATGCTTGTAAGCCATCCCCAAACCAGTCTGAAGGTAATGTAAAAGCTTTTGCAATTGTAATTATTTGCTTTCTTGTGAAAGTTAAGAGGAAGACTTTACTACATGATTTTCTTTTTGCAGATTTGGAATTACGTCTGAGACGTTTGAATGACCAGAAAGACATGCGTTTGGGAGAGTTACAGAAATACTATCGAGATACATACAATGCTGTGGAATGGCTACGTTCAAATCAAGATATGTTCAAACACAAGATTCATGAACCAGTGGCATTAGTGGTAAGTGGTATGGGCCTTTTACCTCACATTGTAATCAATCAAAATAAGTGCTCCTTTCTGTTCATCTTTCAAAAAATTCAAAGTCTGATATGTAACATAACACCAACTGTGTATCCCAGCCATTGGTAGTTGACATGAATCAGACAGAATCCCAGTTTTATTTGATTACAAAGAATATTCCAGGGCAAATTTAGGAGGGTTCTTTTAGTGTCATGCCAAAGTTCCAAGGTTGAAGGTAGAGCTTTGCCTTGTAGTTTCACTCACAAGCAAGGACGTATAGGATAAACACCCCGGGTCCTGAGAATTGCAAATCCTAGGTAAAGGTTCATTGTAGATAGGAAATGAAATGATTATGATCAGACTGCTAGAAAAACTGTAAATAAGGTTTTGGTTTTAAGAATCCTTTGTTAATATCTTGAAGTGGCATGAAAATGATTGCTCTTGTGTTTCAGTTTCAAGAAAAATTTGTAAAACTTGCAACTTTTTTTCAGATTAATGTTCCAAACAAGGAGCATGCCAAATATATAGAGCATGCTATTCCAACCAACGACATGCTGGCATTTGTATGTGAGGATGCTGATGATATGGAACTATTCGTCAGCTTGGTAAGTCATTGCAAAGCATTTCAGATTGCAGCAAATCAAATTTTGTGTACAAATTTTAACGTTACATTTGTACTGTGTTTTTTTACACATAAAGGTTGATTTGATAGAGAACACAAGAAGAGGAAATTTGAAGGGTTACCTGTAGGCAAACACACACGCATACCATAGACCCTACGCTGCAGTGGGCATAGACCCTACGCTGCAGTAGGCATAGATCCTACGCTGCAGTGGGCATAGATCCTACGCTGCAGTGGGCATAGACCCTACGCTGCAGTGGGCATAGACCCTACGCTGCAGTGGGCATAGACCCTACGCTGCAGTGGGCATAGACCCTACGCTGCAGTGGGCATAGATCCTACGCTGCAGTGGGCATAGATCCTACGCTGCAGTGGGCATAGATCCTACGCTGCAGTGGGTATAGATCCTACGCTGCAGTGGGCATCGATCCTACGCTGCAGTGGGCATAGACCCTACGCTGCAGTGGGCATAGATCCTACGCTGCAGTGGGCATCGATCCTACGCTGCAGTGGGCATAGACCCTACGCTGCAGTGGGCATAGACCCTACGCTGCAGTGGGCATCGATCCTACGCTGCAGTGGGCATAGACCCTACGCTGCAGTGGGCATAGATCCTACGCTGCAGTGGGCATAGATCCTACGCTGCAGTGGGCATAGATCCTACGCTGCAGTGGGCATAGATCCTACGCTGCAGTGGGCATAGACCCTACGCTGCAGTGGGCATAGACCCTACGCTGCAGTGGGCATAGACCCTACGCTGCAGTGGGCATAGATCCTACGCTGCAGTGGGCGTAGACCCTACGCTGCAGTGGGCGTAGACCCTACGCTGCAGTGGGCGTAGACCCTACGCTGCAGTGGGCGTAGACCCTACGCTGCAGTGGGGCCCTCAGAACTTCTGCTGATAACTTTCATGTAATTTTGTTTTCCTCCAATCTCACCCCCAACAAAGAGGAAAAGGAAATTTGTTAGTGTGCTGCATCATGAATTTGTACATTTTTCACTGTTACAGAAAAAAATATTGCTCACTTCTTCTCTGCATTGAAACCCTTGTTTTGGTTTGGCAGAAAGAGATTCATAAAACCTGAAATGTTTTAAAATGTCCCATCTTGAGAACGAGCTGAGTAAATCAATACATTATTACGGTCCGGTCACTGGACTGTGTCATAACTCCATCCTATGGAGAAGTTGAAGGGGATTTGAAGAGGGAATTTTTCAAAAATCCGTCTAGTTTGATGTGTTCACATTCTTCAGGTTAGAGAGAAGCAGAACTTGAGAATAAATGTTGTGAAGAGCCCAGGGGATCCTCTCTCAAGCTTCAAACCTCAAAAATCCATTGACGATGTAAAGTAAGTTTCCAGGAAAATTACAAGAATTGTGACAGAACTATCATACGATTTTTGCATGAGTTGTTGGAGGAATGAAGTTTTAGTGCAGAATCGAAACAATGTCCAAAACTCTATGGGTAACAGATTTTCTTTCCGGAATTTATTGTTATTTCCTCTGCTGAAAGTAATTGCCCTTGTATCATTGATATCATTGCTCATCTTCATTGTCCATTTAGCTTTATTACCATCACTCCATTGGGTGATATGTCCTCTGTCATTACCATCACTCCATTGGGTGATATGCCCTCTGTCAATACCATTACTCCATTGGGTGATATGCCCTCTGTCAATACCATTACTCCATTGGGTGATATGCCCTCTGTCAATACCATTACTCCATTGGGTGATATGCCCTCTGTCATTACCATCACTCCATTGGGTGATATGACCTCCGTGTTACCTCTGCATTTCATTTCTTGGCATGAGTTTTGCTTATACCCTAAAGAAACGTTTACAGACACTATGTGTCATTTGGTTCTACAATGAAGAACTTGAAATCTTCCTTAATGCTGTATGTGATAGTGTTTACTAATCCTATTTGGATTTGTTGCGTGTTTTTCTTCACAGACGTTGGGGATTCAATCATTACCTGCGTGATTTGATCGAGGCACCAGAAGCTGTCATGGTGTACTTATGTAAGATGCATAAGTTGCATAACGTCCCTCTTGGTAGCAGAGTAACACAGGATAGCATTGATAAAGTGAGTCATTTGTATTGTCATTAGAACCGATTTTATGAGCTACTAAAGTTGTCTTTTGATTGATTTGCAATTCATTCTGATCTATTTTATATATAGTTCTTGAACATTTCACATGAAGCATTGCACATTGTTCTGGAACGCTTTGTATGGAGCATTGCACATTCTGGAAGGTAATATCATTATGCTACCTTCATTAGTGGCCAATTTCTAAGTTCGCTTGTACATGTCCATATTTCTAGTTGTATTCTCACAATTTCTGGCATTGTAGTTTTTCAGATTCGTCTTAGACCTCAAAATACAAAGCAAAAGCATTTACTGAGAACTACTGAAAAGGCTGAGAACTGGTTAGAGGCAGTACACATCATAGCATTGTGGCTGGTAATCTAGTTTGTAAGGTTGGGTTTGTTTCTTTGTTTTTGTTGGGTCTGATGAGCTTTGCCATTTTTAACAGGTTGTGAAGGAGTCTGGGGTGACGAGATTCTACACACCGGACCACAATTACATTGTCAGACGGTCACGATACGGCAACCATCAACAATCCACTGACAGCAACTTTGTTGCTGATGCAAGATTGCTCAACATTTCTGTAGACATGAGTGCCAAGAGAGAGTTGGAACAGAATATACAGGTGGAAAATTAGAGTAGTTGGAAGAATATTTGAAAGATTATTTCTTAGTACATTAAAGTGAATGCAGCAATTTCTCATGAGTAATAATTGTTCCAGAAGTTATGAAAATTCAATGTTAGATCTGTATAGCTATATCAAAGTGTCAGAGAGGAATTAATGTAGTTCTATTTAATTGTAACTTGAAGGAAATTGAGCACCAACTTGGAGTGGGGCAACAGAGATACAAGGAATTACAGCAACGTAGACAGGTCCTGATGACACAAGATAATGAATTGAAGGAACAGAAGAAAGGATTGATACAAAAAAGAGACAGACACAAAACCATCTTGCAGAATATCGCTGCAAAGAGAGAAGCGTAAGAAGAACCTCAACTCTGATTATTACTAACAATCCCAAGCCTCATATGTGCCTATTCATAGATCCATACCTCTCAAGCTAACACACACACTTATACCAATAAACTCTTAACAGTCAACATTGCAAGGAAGTGGACTTTCTTCTAAGCAGTGTTTACAGCAAATATAAAGCTACCTTAAAAGCAGTTACAGCTCAAAAACAGTGAAAGGTTTTTATGTATTTCCACGAATGCTCAAGTACAAAAACACTGAATAGGACTGCTATAGTTGATGTATGTTGTTTTAATTTGTTGGAGTGTTTTAACACAAATATGTGGTATTTATTCTCTCGGTAGGATACGGAAATGTGAAGCATCAGCTATAGATGTGGAGGCAGAAATGGCTAAAGCAAGCAAGAAGATTAAAGCCATTAATGAGAAAAAGCTCAAACTTGTCAAGGAATTCAGCCAACTCATCAAAGTAATAATTTCAAATGGAACACACTCATAAATATTTTGTACTCTTTAACTGTTCTTACTAATTTTCAAGATGTACTTTGTGTCAGGGAGATGTTACTTTGAATTACGGGTTTGGCCCATACCCGTATTTATCAACACTGTATACTCAGTGCTTGAGAGCTTGCCAGAAAATTAACAAGCTTACTCAAAAGGGACTCGAACCCACAACCTCCTGCTTACTAGTGCAGACATCTTAACCAGGTCTTGGACAAGCACTGAGTAAAGAATGTTTATAAGTATATACGTTGGGTATTCTAACTAAGCTAGGGAATTAAAAAGGAACATTATGCAGTTGTCTCCTGTGACTTTAAAAAAAAAACCGTCCAAGGTTTGGATATTGATTCACACATTTACGGACCCATACTTGTAGGGACATATCTCTTACTCGGAGGTCCACACTATGTATGCTTTGTTGAAGGAGTTTGTGCTGACAATGCTGAGCAAAGTGAAGGGGAATGATTCTTATCAAGACTAATGACAGATAAAAATGTACATGTAGGCAACCTGGGGCACATGCAAATGTTAACCATGAGTGCCATTTGATGGTCATACAAGCAGTTATATTTACAACTTATTCATTTTAAAGTGCAGCTGTCGTACAGCTACATGGTACATATGTTCAAATGTGCCTTCCATCATAAGCCTGTGCATGGAGAATAGCATTTACCATAACATGCTTCTGTCTGGTTCTTGATCCTGGTTGGTTAGAGTTAAGGGTGAGGGACCTATTTCCTTTGACCATCAGTTACTGAATTTAGAACCCTCCTCTGGTCACTCATAGTCCCTCAGGGTGCATAGAGGTGAACTTGTGATCTCATGGTCGGCCTATTGCACGGAGTGGATTGATGACAGCGTCATTCCTCAATATATGTCTGTGCTGGTCTTATACAGGATTGTATTGAGAGGACCAAGGAGAAAGTTGAGCTAGGAATGAAATATGCTGTCATATTTAATCAGAAGACTCACATTGAAGCTACACAGAGAGAAGCCAGTGCCAACCTGCAACGCTTAGAGGTATGGAGAGAACTAGCAAACTTCATTCATGTCAGAATACCTAGAAACCAAAGAGTTTGGTACTTCAGAAATTCGTAACGCAATAAATATTTTATTTAGAGAAAACGTTACAATATTTAGTTTTGCTAGGCACGTGGACTTGCATTGAACTTGGTGTCCAAGGAGAGTGTTCTTTAATATCTAGGAATGATAGATTTTTGCGTGTTTACATTTTTTGCCCATTTCTGTAGAATGAGAAGATAGAACTCCTGACTATTTTGAGGAATACAAAGGATGTTGCTAGACAGCTAATCAGACGAGCTCAAGAGTTGACTGGCTCAGAAGAACCATCCACAGAACTCAGGGAGGTAATGAAGCATGTCTCATTGGAGGCAGTCATTTATTATAGATGGCGCAGTGGCGGTACAGGGAGCAGTGTATAGAAAGATCTGTAATGTTGGTTCCAAAACTCACTGCAAAGTGTACCTGCGCAGGTGCTGTATGTGTATTTAAGCAGGAAACAATCAGTTGTGCAACTTGAATCTGTTTTTTCGATTGATTTGGTGCAGTCCAACAACAGTCAACCATTATTGGAAACCTAACAGGGTCTGTCACAGCCTCATGTTGCAATTCTCTCTATAGACAGCTCTGATTGTCTGTCACAACGTCATGTTGCAATTCTCTCTATAGACAGCTCTGATTGTCGCGTCACAACCTCATGTTGCAATTCTCTCTATAGACAGCTCTGATTGTCTGTCACAGCCTCATGTTGCAATTCTCTCTATAGACAGCTCTGATTGTCTGTCACAACCTCATGTTGCAATTCTCTCTATAGACAGCTCTGATTGTCTGTCACAGCCTCATGTTGCAATTCTCTCTATAGACAGCTCTGATTGTCTGTCACAGCCTCATGTTGCAATTCTCTCTATAGACAGCTCTGATTGTCTGTCACAGCCTCATGTTGCAATTCTCTCTATAGACAGCTCTGATTGTCTGTCACAACCTCATGTTGCAATTCTCTGGTTTATCTCTACCAACAAGCTTGCTTACATGATTTCTTCTTTTTCTTTTAAGAAGACACCATCTTGAAATTTACATTTTGAATATTGCACTAAAACAGAAACAGGTTTTTATTGGAACCCACTTAAATGTGTGATATTCCCAAAGAAGGCATAAAACTCAGCTAGAACTTTTAGTGAACAAATGTCTTACCACGTACAAACAGGCCTTCAGTACTTGCCCTGATGATCTAGACGAGATTGAGCAGAAAATTCACTACGTCCAAGCACAAGCTGACTGTCTTTTTGAAACAGACCAGAGAGTGGTACAAGAATTTGAGCATCGTAAGGTTGAAATACAAAGCCTGACAGAAAAGGTATGTACTGATACAGTCCTTTGTACAATTGCTGATTTCAATGGATGAATGCATGCGTTACTGAGGGCAGTATATATGTGACCATAGGAAGCATGCTGTCATTTCTATGTAAATGATAGTTTGAAAGTGGGGAGGGATGTAAATGAAGCTTTTATGTACAATTGCTGATTTCAATGGATGAATGCATGCGTCACTGAGGGCAGTATATATGTGAGTATAGGAAGCCTGATGTCATTTCTATGTAAATGATAGTTTGAAGGCGGGGAAGGGATGTAAATGAAGCTTCAATCTGTCGATACTTGAGGATTTATTTCTAAGAATATACCTGTATTTGAAAGAAATTATGCTTTTAAAGTTCAAGCAATATTCTGGCACTTCAGAAAGTAGCACATGGGAGACAAGAAAGAGGAAATCATAATGGAAGGTAGTTCTCTCAGGCAAATCCTGAGGAGGATTAGTTATTTTATGGTACACGCAGCCAGCTTTGGTATAATAAGTTTCAGTATTTAGCCAGCTTCAGTAGTGCATTTTGCCTGTATTTATGGGAAAGAAGACATGAAGCCTAAGATGTCGGCAGAAAATGCCCTAACCATTACAGCTGGTTTGCCAGTAGAGGGCCGAAATGCACTCGTAGCCTATGCATTAGTTTTGTAAGGCTGGTTCATATGTTGTGTGGAAAGTGAAGGTGATGAGCGTGATTTTGTGACATTAGATCAAATGTTTTCCTCAAGCAAATTTTGCTGCAAACGTTTTGTGTCAACAAAATCCTTTTTGCTTTCCAATTCACCAGATGTACTTACCTTTAAAGTCAAAAATTTTCTCACTTTGATTTGGTTTTTGTGGTCATTGCTCACAGGTTGAAAGAAGCCAACAGCAAATGGATAGAAAGCTATCAGAAATCGATGACATGAAACAACACTGGAAGGAGGACTTAAATGGGCTGATTGCTGACATCAACCAACAATTCTCCAACTTCTTTGAAGCTATGGGTTGTGCTGGAGAAGTCAAACTACAGTATGATAGTGAAGTATGTCTTCAGAAATCTTTGCTTGCTCCATCAAGAGTGCATTTCTGTGTTTTTAGGCAACGTGCATACCTTCATCCTTTGTAAGCGATCCCATGTTAGATTGTATCTGCAGTCTAAAACCACATTTTTCGAAGTCCTCAGAGTAGGTTGTAAAAGTAGTGACATTTTTATAGGGTGTTGTAGAGTACAGTTACACAAATTTCTGAATAGAATCAGAACATTCAAATGTCATTTTAAACAGAAAAATATAAGTAAACATTTTATCTTGTTTTGCCTAAATTGTCATTTGAAGTTCAGAATATGGAATGCAAGCGTACGTTTTTATTAAAATGTTAAGTGCTTTTTTGGCTTTTTACAAGCAAAGTTTCAACAATCCTTGTTTTCAGCTAGCTGTGTTCAACCATGTAAGAAGTGCTAGAATCCTTTGGCATTAACTTTGCAGAATTCTTCAATTTAACAAATAGTTCTGGTACTTGTCTTTGCAGGAGGATTATGACAAGTATGGTATCAGTATTCAGGTTAAGTTTCGTAAATCAGAGCAGATGAGAGAACTGACATCTCATTATCAGAGTGGAGGTGAACGCAGTGTTTCTACAATCTTGTATCTGATGGCTTTACAGGAACTCAACAAGTGTCCATTTAGAGTTGTGGATGAGATCAATCAGGTATGTTTACCTTGATTCTGATTTCAAACAGTTGGTTTATGATTTGCCCTTTCTGAATGGTTTGCTCTAGAACTTTTCAATATCTTCACCACTACTGACCAGCCTGCTGTGGAGGTCTACACAATTATTGCTATGCAAGTAAATTATCTTTAGATAAGAGTGTTCCTTTTAGGAGTTGTGCTGTGAAGACAAAGTTAGTAATTGATCATGTAGAATTTCCAGGGGAACTTTGGAATGTAATTTTTGTGTGGGGCTGTATCAGATTATGTAATTGTCTTCTTGAAATGTTGGTAATAAGCGTGCATTAGCCTATGGATAATGAACTGTTCTTTTCCTAGGGCATGGATCCCAACAATGAGCGTCGAGTCTTTGAGCTTGTTGTTAAGACAGCTTGCCGGGAAAACACATCTCAGTATTTTCTCATTACACCTAAGGTAAATACTCCTCCAGAAGTCAAGATCACCTAGCAGGCCAAAATATTTAAAATTTTCTTCATATTAGGAGAATTTGAAGGAAATCCCTTTCAAATGAGCTACTGTTTTCTGGTTTGTTTTCACACAGCAAAAAGGGTCTGAAAATTGTACAAGTGATCTTCCTTATAATATTTGTCATGCTTAATCATTTCGTTTGGATTGTTTATTTTGGGTCATGGGTTTTTAAGTTTTTTCTTTAAGCTAAACCAAATATAAACCATACAACTCCTGTAAAATCCTAGCACTAAATGGCAGAATGTAGTATGTGTACTGAGTTCATGATATGATCATGTGAGGAGAGTTTCACTTAAGCTTTGTTAACAGTTCCAATATCCGTGATTCTTGGTTTTCTAGTTGCTGTTGAATCTGAGTTATGGTCCCAAGATGACGGTGATCTGTGTGTACAATGGACACTGGATTATGCCTTATAGTCATTGGAATCTGGAAGCGTTCTGTCGAAGACGACGAAGGTTACTGGTCCAGTAAATAGACTTATCAGGTTGAGCTTTGAAGAACAGCATTTCATTGTGGGACATTGCACTCTATAATTAGGATCACATTTTACTGTATTTGGTCACAGTACAGGAATGGATGGTATTTCCATATTAGATGTGACCGTATGCTTGCTTACCAAAGGAAAGCTTGATCCCACACACTAATAGGTAATTCCAGAAATTAGGGGTCCAAAAGGGTAACAATTTTGTTTCCTTGTTACATCTGACCTTGTTATGTGACAGGGAAACATCACCGGAATTGATTTTAAACTATTACTATTTGTTTGGTATGTAATTTGCATTAATTCATGACTCTTGAAAATTAGAAAATGTGTTCTGAACTTGCAAACTCATAGTTAGATGTGACAGGGACACAAGTAAAATGGACCCCTAATTTCTGGAATTACCCTAATAAGTAATAGATAAGGTTATAAGTACGAGCGTTGACATCAACCTGAAGCTATTCAAGCGAAGTGGGAAGTGCCTTATACCTCTCGTTTCTCCAGGTGCCTTGGACTTCAACTTGTGACCTGACTTTAGTAAACCACTACATGCTACTTTTTTTTTACTGAAACTCTGCAGGCAGAACTGTTAAGAATGTAGGATTCATTGCATATTGTGACATGTTTAGATTGCATGCATAAGACTGGAGTGTTTTCAAGATGTGTGTCAGGCTTGACAACCCTCAGTACATTTACCTTTTAAATTAGTGTTCAGAAAATGAAAGTTTTCCTTATTTGGAATAGTGTAGCTTAGAAGTACATATGTATTTTTATATGTTATTCATATTTGTAGTTTATATACCCTTTCTAAAAAATTTTTACATAATAACTTGAATCTAAGTGCTCCCAACTCTGTTTACCAACCGTTAACCAGGTGTTTCTTTTTGTAGTATGTTCACGCACATGTATTCCAAGATTCCATGCATCTTATCACAATAGGATTCACCTTACAGCATGGACAGGTATGAGTAATAGATGGCGAAACAAACAAGTCCATTACTTTGCCTCTGAAAATCTTTTAATGTGAGTAAATTTTAAGTTTTGTCACAGCACAGACATACATGTATTACTTTTTTTACTTTCTTACAATTTTATTTCATTATAAGCTGAAGCCTCTCATCCTTACAGATCTGTCATCAAAATTGTAATGCAGCAAAAAATTCTTTCCGAAAAGGCTGCTCAGGCAGTGGTAGGTTAAGGTTTTGGAGTACATCTTCATTTCACTTTTGAGTAAGCCCAGTCTACAGGACTGATTAAATTAACAACCCACGTGGCATACCAATTGATACTCTTACATGACTGTATCAGATGCAATGAAAGGAAGGATTCATTTCACATTCTTTCTCAAAACATCAATATAAAGCAGCAACAAAAAACAAAACTCTCATTAGGTTTATAAGGTTTGACTAGGTTTTGTAAAATTCACTTTCCAATGCAAATTGATACGATCTTTAACTTTCCAAATCTCGCATTTCCATTTATGATTAACTGGTGTGATACACCAAAAATCGAGGTATTTAGGAGATTAAATACAACCAAAATAAACAATTCGTCCAATCCAGTCATCAATCCAGTCATTGATAATTGCAGTCACATCTGTTCTGGTCATTTCCTCTTTATTACTCTGTTGACTTAGGAATAAAAATTGCTCTATTTTGTGACACAGTCTTATTGAATATATTGTGGCCATTAATTCATTTCGATTTGTTGCACATTTTTAGCATTTTTCCAGGTACATTGTACATATTACAGGAGATAAATTGGCTGTATAATTTGAAGGCAACATTGAAAACGATGAAAATATCACTGCACCACTTCTGCTCTTCCCGTTATCCCTTCTTGCCCTTGCTTTCTCTGTACACGTTCCTAGAACTGCTTAGAACAAGCTTAGCACACCAGTCAAAGCACCGCCAAAGAAAATTGAAACTGAAATGACGAACTGATAGTTATTCAAAGATATCTAACAACTGAAGTTTTCTAACCAATGATAATACAGATCGAAGTCTTTTCATGAATTGTACATTTCACATTTTGCTGGTAATGAACTTGGCGAACGGTTAATTGACGATCGATAAAAGGTCACTTGTGATTTTATTTTCTAAACAAAACTGAGGTTACTCTTTGTAAAACCACACACAGGTCGGTAAGCTATGTACTCCAAGATCCGAAACTGAGAGGATGGCCTGTCAAGTTGGACTCACAAAGGGTTGATTATTTGGTTCTTTATTAGACTCTTTTTACATTGGCCACTCTACCAGAAAACTACACATAGACCTGTTTTTGCACTTTGGTCAGGAAATACAGTGTAGTGTAGGATGTGAATTCTTTTTGGTCGAATTCCTTGGTGGGACTGACTGCCTTCTACTGGCAAGGCATGGTCGTGATTTTCTGCTTGTCAACATCTAGCACATATCCCACATCATACCTTGTACTTTGAAGGATTTCATGCGCCAGCAAACTCTCCTTGTGTGTTACAGTAGGACATTCTTTCAGACCTTTGAATTTAAAAAGAGTTTTTGAAATGTGAAGTGATCTCCTGATATTAATAGTATTGTTTTACAGTACATGTACATATAGCTATTTAACTTCCATCTTCCTCACCTTTGATGATACATTGACGTACTGCCTCTGCTTCGTACTGAAACCCAGCACTGTTCGGGTAGACAAACCCCTCCCTATTACTCGGAAGAGGGAATTCCATCACTTCTTGTTTCTCCTCAATATCCAAGACATCATCGCTTTTTTGGACAACTGTCGTAACTTCCATCTTTAAAGGACACCAAAATGGCGACAGAACCTGCAACATGGTAACAATTCTGTTAAATTCAGCCCTATAACTCATGCTAATTGTTGTTCTGGAGTTTCCCAATCAGATTCGCAATAGTTTGCCTCAGACTTGTGGTAATTTCCCAATAATGCGCATGAGAATTAGTAATACTCAAATCCTTTCTCCTCTAGATGATGTTGGGATCATACATTATACGGCAGAGAAGTTATGTGAACTGTGAAAAGGTGCGCGATGTACGTCTTGCGTCGGCGTGTTCGGATAGATTTTTGAGAAATGGCTGTGTCCTGTTCTTTGACTCCTTCACCCCATGGTAGCTGAACCTTGTCCATCCGTGGCAACCCGCAAATGAGGTCGCACTTATCTAAATTTGATTATGCTTCCATTTCTGAAAGTTAGTCGTCATATCTAAACTCTTTACAAGCGTGTTGTAGTCGGCTCTCAAATAAATTCGACTTGAAGGGTAATATTCATGTTATTTGTGCTGTGATCGTCTGACTATCTGTTGATGTTATAGGGATGTTCATCTTACCTTAATGTGTCCTTTGGTTCCTCTGATTTCAATCTCATTTGGAAGAAACACAGCAACGCTACATGTTAGCGATGCTATTGCGTTATCAGGAAACAAAATCGTCGTCACGGTAGTCTCATCCACGCCTATAGAAAGAAAGTCAGTTAAAATTCAATCTTTACATTGGTTGCGCAATTCATCAAGAACCCCAAATTTTTTCTATCCATGCACATTCAAATTTGTCTTTGTTTCGGTTTACAAGTTTCAGGTAGTTTCCGTTGAAACCATATTTTCAGTGTGGACACCTATCAATTAGTTTTTGGGTGGAGGAGGTTTTCGCGTAGGCCCCTATAGATTCTATTTTCATGGCCTAACCCATGGATGGATTTTAACTATTCTGTCATACCGCAACGCCGGTTAACTGTCGTGAGGAGAACATTTGCAAGACATCAAGCGTGGTCGATAATATTGTCGATTGCTGGACGCCTTTGAAGAAGAGCGTCGTAATTCTGCGCAGTCTACATACTCGGCACACATAAGGGTGAGCCGATATATCTAAGCTGTATTTTACCTGTCGGCGCCAAGAATCCCTTGGTTGACCAAGATGTAGGTGCCCTATCAAAGACCATCAGAGTTGTCTGAATAAGATATATACCCATATCCAGCATCGCTCCTCCTCCAAATTCTGTAAGGAATTAACCAATGAGGTCTTCACAGTGTTAAAAACCCTGCTCGTTACGACTTGACTTCAAGTTGACCTGTTATCGCAACATGTCAATTCTTATAGATACGAGTTAGTGTCGAGTGGCAAAAGTTTTACCTTTGAAAATCTTATCTCTTATGCATGATAAGTAACCCAAAAGACCCATTCACTGATTTGATTTCGCCAATTTGTCCTGCAGCAACCACTTCTCTTAATTTCACACAAGCTGGGAGAAATCTTGACCAAAGTCCCTGCGAGAAGATTGAAATCAGCAAAGGTTTCACTCTCAATTCATACCTTTATGTTCGATTCTTTCGTCTTTAAGTTTGGGAATTCCAAACGATCCAAGGACACACTTGACTTCACCAATATGTCCCGCTGCAAGCAGCTCGCGGAGTTTGACATTCAGTGGAAAAAATCTATTCCACCAGCCCTACACGATGAAGAACATGCAAGGAATTTTAAAGGTTGATCTTTCCCATTTATTTGGGCTTCTTTACTGAAATCAATGGAGGCAAAAGGCAGGTTTATTTTTGCTTTGTGAGCTAAATTACAAATGGGTTGGGATTTTGAAACCTTGGTCAACTGATCAATCATATCAGTCGATTTCAGTTCATCTGAAGTTTTTCAGTATTGTACATGTTGTCTGTATTGGTAGATGTACCCACAGTCTTGCATTATACTCGATACCTGTGAATCACTTGTCGATTAAGGTTTAATGCGTCTAAGTCTGGACGGTATACCACTTGGCTATTCAGTCCTACAACAGCCCAAAACAAATGCATAAAATTCACTCCAGAGTTTGTTTCTCTTTTAAATAATTGCTTTTTCTTTTACCTCCATAAAGAAGAGATTTTTCTCCTTAGCAAAGTCTATGATCTCCTGGACTTCTCGTTTGTTCAGCGCCAAAGGTTTCTCGCAAAGAACATTCTTACCATGGCCAAGAAAAAGCTTGCAAAGTGGAAGATGTGTGTGGATCCAGCTACCAATGTAGACAGTGTCTGAAAGAAGAGGGTCACGCCCGTAATGCTTTCATATAATTAATGATAGATACACCGTTTTGTGGCCCCATTGCTAACAATACATGTGTTGGGAATGCCCACAATGCCAGCATTATTTGTTGCTATTCTCCCCTTCCTTCTTGATTTAAAAAAATTAATTCACTGACAAATACATTACATGTATTTGTTTTATTGGAGAATTCATGTTTTGTGCACTCTATTAAAATACAAAGTCCAGAGAACATGCAGTGCCTTGATGGAGTCTTACTTTTGACGACCCCACAAAAAATAAGGGCTGTGTTCGTTTATTGTGCCTTGGCATAAAATTGACCATTGATTTTTACGTACCGACATTGGCATCTTTAGCCAGGGCTTCATAGCCTCCATAAGCCGTCGGTATCTTGTGCTTGTCTGCAAACCTCTTAGCATCGCCTTCAGATCTTGCTGCCACTGCCACTACCTCGTGATTCTCAGTCGGCAAAAGACTCAGTGCCAACACGAAATCATTGCTGATTTTACCTGTCGTACAAATACCCCACCGAATCTTCATGATTGGTGGAAAATACGCGGCACTGCCTCTGCAAGTATTGGCCAGAAATGCTGTTCAAGTTGTCCCGATACGAAAGAGTTCATACATGCGTGTAGTGTATTACCATGGGGGTAGTTGCTCGTAATTTGACCTGGCCTTTGGAGTTGTACGAACATAAAGCATGAGTGCATGCACCACGTACAGGGCAGAGAGAGAACCTTGACTGTGCCGCGCGTGGCATGCATTGCGTGATAGTAACGACCTTTGATCGTCTGGGTTCAGGGAGTCAAGATGAACTGCATGTTTCCCTATATAATGATTTTTCACCGTGATTCCGTCCGCTGAAAAAAATCCCAAGTTACATGTATTTCTACCCGTGGAGCGCTCTCTTACGTTCTACTTGTGATGTTGTGTCTTTTGAATTGCTATGAAGGAGCCGCGTACATGTACTTAGTACTACAGCTGAACATCATTAGGGAGCTCAAATCACATTAGCCTAACAAAGCGCCAACCAATTTGGGGAATATGTGATCACTGTAAGATTTCTTCATTTCGTTGTCCAGTTTGTGTTTGGGGTTAGTTCGAGCTTTGTATTATTTTACACTACAGAGGGAGACTCCAGCCACTGGAAGTCCGATTTCTCCCACTTGACCTCATTAGTAATGTACAATGTGGAAGTAACCACAGTTCATTTTCTTTGAGTTTCCCATTAAAGATATACATGCTCTGTACTCTGGATATGCGTCTTTTAATTTCACCCTATTTTACGTTACTGTCATGCTTGCGCCAAAGATGCTATAAAATAGCATCTGATACGAGGATGATACAATTCAGTGTCAACATGCAGTGACATGTTCAATTGGGCCTATCATCATGCATGACACACTTATGGACTAACTTACTACGTAATGGCCCGTAATGAGGCGTCGCACGCGTGCGTGGGTCACACAGTTCATTCAGCGGCCTTACTTTCGCTGGTGGTTTATTCCATTATAAACAATTGGTAAATAAACAGTAACACAAGGATTGACAGACTACTTTATGAATTTTTTCAGTGTTATTTCGTTCAACCAACTATTGTACAAAACTGTCCAACTGCTTTGTCCCATTTAATGAATTAAGAAAAAAGGTTTTAAAACATAGTGACGAGTGCATAAGATGTGCATATAATAGCCGATTAATTAAATATGATATTCGATTGGTTAGATGTGGAATTCCGGCACTTACAATGTACTGTCCACCACAATGGTGCATTCCGAAAGTGGAGCCGATAAAATTGACAAAATTGTTAATCTATACTTTAAAATTTGGCCTAAAACTATGTTGGTATAAAAGTATATTATACATCAGATTTTATTTCAAAATATATACAAACGAATCAACTTTGTAAGGAGAAGACCGACTTGGATCCGTGATGGCGTATGCATTTGGTTTGTACGTGTAACATCCGTGACATCTCCTCAACACTTGAGTGCCTGGGTCAATTTCAGAGGCTTAATTCTGTTGGTCAAGGCTTTATACTATTCAATTTTCCAATAAAAGTAAGTAACCAATCATGTCAAATGTTATATCAATGGAAAGCTTGTATCCTTATACCCCTACCAAACTTAAACTGTTTAGGTCAAGGGAAAACGAATGACGGCTTGAAGACAGGCCGGAGGGGCAACGCAAAATTGGCCTTTTTCGCTGTCTCTCCAGACAAAAATGTCAAGTTTTTTTTTATAAAACCGAATTTCAGACAGAAACTTTGAAAAGAAAGTAGCTGCATACTCTTTTCCCCTTTTTAATGTTCATGTATTAATTATAACATGAATCTACAAGTAACTCCTCCCAACTCCGTTCATATCAGGGGCGGAACAAGAAATTTAGTGGCTTCAGTTTTATCCCAAGAATCATTAGAGCCTTTAAACGTGCACTTAACACCGGCTAATGGAGAATGGATGCGACTAATGCCATGCACGATCATGCGGCTCGGGCATTATCACCATTCTCCATTTTCAAGATGTATTTCTCTTTATTCTCCATTTTGTTCCAATTCATAAATACTGTCTTAGTTAAACAGTCGAAAGAAGTCAATGAACAATAAACTTCCAAGGATTTTGTTCAAGAATTTTGATTTTCCGAACACCTGGCCCATTTTATGGTAAATTCCTTGTGCAAGTCCACTGAGAATCTCATTATCCGGTTCGTAAGAGGGACGTCACTTCAGTTTAAATCACGCCCACTGCACGTGCACTGCATTGATAGCCGATTACAAAGTTAACGCGCAACTTCAGCTTTCGTCCAATGGGAGTCAGCAAATCTTGGCGCATCCACCTTTTGTGACGAAGTCACTTAACGGAACGGCAAGTTCTGCATGCGCGCCGCAGCGCTCTTGGACTCTTGACCAATAGGAATTGATTAAACTGTCATCCAGGTGGCAGCGCATTTTTACGGGCGTTATCCAATCGCAGCAAGCGTTATCATTATGTTAAGACACTGTCACGTTGCGCTTTTCCATTATTATACCCGATACCTACCTGTGAATTACTTGTCTGTAGGACTATGCGTGTAATTCTGGACGGTATACCGCTTGGCTCTCCAGTTCTACAACAGCCCAAAACAAATGCATGAAATTCACCAGGGGTTTGCTACTTTTAAAAAGTTGCTCTTTCCTTTACCTCCATGAAGAAGAGATTTTCCTCCTCACCAAAGTCTATGATCTTCTGGACTTCCAGTTTGTTCAGCGCCAAAGGTTTCTCACAGAGCTTTTTTATCATGGCCAAGAAAAAGCTTGCAAAGTGGAAGATGTGTGTGGGTCCAGCTACCAATGTAGACAGTGTCTGAAAGAGGAGGGTCACGGTATGTAACGCTTTCATATTTTTTAAAGATACAACGTCTTGTGGCCTTGCAACAACCATTGGAAATATTAATGGTAGCACTAAGGCTAATCTTATGAAGTAACTTAAAGGTTACCTACCGACATTGGCATCTTTAGCCAGGGCTTCATAGCCTCCATAAGCCGTCGCGGTGTCTTGTGCTTGTCTGCAAACCTCGATCGCCTTCAGATCTTGCTGCCACTGTCACTACCTCGTGATTCTCAGTCGGCAAAAGACTCAGTGCCAACACGAAATCATTGCTGATTTTACCTGTCGTACAAATACCCCACCGAATCTTCATGATTCCTGGAAGATACTACGCACCACTGCTTCTGCAAGAATCTGGCCAGAATCTTGAAGTCCCCCAACGGACCACACACTGAGCAACTCATGCATCATGCAGTTGTATAAGACGCGTGAAGTTACCTTTGGATTGTCAGGGTAAGTGGCAAGTTTGTAGCGATTCCTGCAGGCTGCAAGCGGTGTAAAACTTGTTATTCACATTTGTAGCTGGCTCGGCCTACTGAGTCAAAACTCCGGCGTTAATAAAACCTGCAGTTTATGGTACATGTACAGTAAATGTACATGCAGCGATAGAGAATGAACTATGTTGAGCCTTGACCGTGTCACTCGGTGAGTGGAACATAAAACGAGTGGATATTCAGTAACGAACTTTGCCTGACCGAAGGGGTTCAGTGAGTCAAGAGAAAAGGATTCGCTGGGGAGAACAAACGAACAATTTACATTAGTGCAGCTGCACAGTCATCGTGAGGGGCTGATATTATCAACGAAGTGTGCACATTCGATCAATATTTCATTGTGCATACCCCGGCTAGAATTATTTCTTCATTTCGTTTCCATTTTGGGTTTTGGGTTCCAGCAGTACACAGAGTGTAGTATTAGGCCTACACCATAACAACGGAGGCTGGGAGACCCAGGTGGAAGTCATTGCTCCCACTTCTTCCCTCATTATTTTAAGATATACACAATTTAAGTGAAATTAGCCTCAGTTTATTTTGTTTTCGGTTCCCATTGAAAGAAAAATAAGTGCACTGAACTCCAGATGCCCGTTATATAGATAGGGCCCAATAGTACCTAGTTGGGCTAGCCCAACTGCAGGTGTGATATATTGCATTCATATTGTGCCCATGATTTTGTGGCGTATCAACAACTCGTGCTTGCAGAAACGATATAGAATGGCATATAGTATTTTGAATGAATTATCAGTGTCAGGTGTGAGCTGCATAAACTTGGAGAAGGTTGACATGATTTGCACAATTTGAAACAAATTTCAGATCAAGGAGCAGTCCAACGCAGCGTGCCATTGTTGCGTCTAAAAACCCTGGATTATCAGTTCGATTATTGGTTTGACCCAAGCGATAAATCATGGATTGATGGTTGTCCTATTTAATATGCTTATTTAGGTCACAGTGGTGTTTCCTAACTACTGCATAGGCCAGTACACGATGTTGTCGGGGAAAGGGCACTTTACTGTTCAGGAACCCAGCATAATGAATTCCCTTTTTTAAGCTCAAGTTCCAAAGTACTATCGAGGGATTGTATTATCTGTGGTTCAATTTTGCTGTTTCTTTTCTTTCATCAATTTTTCTGTGGGACACCTGCTTTACTTGGTCTACTAATAAACGGCCAGTGGGTCGGATACACTGCTTCGTGCATAATATTCAACGCAATGCAGCTAATGACCAGCGCCCTCCTGTGACAAAGTTAGTCTGTACGTACATGGCGGCATGTTTCGAAATTGATGCTCAAGTTTGCCTCTGACGACAATAATCCTACACAGGAGCCCAGTTTAGTGATAATCTGCATTGCAGGTAGGCATGCATAATACATGTGGTAAACATAATTTTGGACCCTCAACTCTCGTCATGGTTGTTTATGACCCGGGTCCATTACATACATGTGGACATGTACTGTACATGCACGACATGTACATCACATGTCATGTCATACATTTCTGACATACATGACATAGGCCTACATGTAGTTGATCAGCACTTGCCTGACCTTTGAAATTTGAAGGGGGGGGGAATATGTATAGGGTCGATGTTCATGATAATCAAAGGTGTACATCTGTAAAATGTGTATCAAATTCATGCAAAATGTTACATCAGAATGGCGTGGGCTCATTTACCGTTTAGGCTTATGGCTTTTTCAAATTCAAAGTGGCTATTGACTTATTGTTACGTCAGCCACAATGCATCTCCCATTTTCTATCGTTACAGCACTGAACTGTGCAAGTGTGATGACGTACGTGATCATCACGATGATTTATGTAATTTTAAAACTACATGAATCGCTGAACGCTTGTAGCCAAGTGGTTAAGGTGGAAGGTTTCGATCTACTGGTGTGCGAGTTCGAAACTGTGCTTGGACTATTTTTTTTTTTTTGGCTAAATTTCATATTTTATACCATAATTGTTTTTTTTGTTGGTTTGTAATTGTAAAGGCCTAAGCAGGAATCTTTTCTTTTCTCATCGTAGGCTTTGGAGGATTTTTTTAAAAGGAAAATATAAAGTCCAAAATCTGCACTAAGTTGGTACGCTTGCACAGTTGCAGCGCCGTAATGATAGAAAATGGGAGATGCGTTACGGCTGCCGTAACAATAGCCACAGCGTTTCATTTTTTTCCCTTTTAAGTGATTTGGAAACATTTTAGTTTCTGGACAGTACAAAAATTCTTCACATTCTGCTTAGGCTTAAATTGTTTTGCTCATCCCAAAAAGTGTGTGTGTGAGAGTGTGCAGCCGTGGCATACATGTACATAGTGTGGACCTCTGCACAAAAGAAGTCCACGTAATGTAGGGTGCGATGGCGTAGTGTAGACTCGCACACATCCACACAGTGTCTCCCCCTCTCTGAAAAACAGTTTCAGAAGCCTTTTGGGGTCAAGGTTATTTGTGACAAAATGAAGAGGAACAGTCCAGGAAATTATCATCAAAAACCCAGCTCGAAGGAGTTATCTTAGTTTGAGAAAAAGGAACATTTTCCCCAAGTTTCTTTAATCACAGGAGAACAAAGGAATGTCCACACTTTGTATGTAAAACAGGTACAGTATGTGTGTGTGTGTGGAGGGGGCTCAGGAGCCCCCTTCAAAAATTGGGGGGATAATATTCCCCTCTTTCCCCAGGATTTACCCTAGGCCTAACTCTCACAACATTACTATCCTCCACCAGTCATACATTAAAAATTAATAGACATTAGTACAAGATCATTCATAGGCATAGAATCACTTGGCAGCCTGTCGTTAAATACACTGTACTATTGAAATTGGAAATGATGACAACTCAGCATTTGTTGGCTTTTGCTTTTGTAAAGCTGTATTTCTTTAAGATGCAATGTACATGCTATCAATGTCTTTGCAGTAAAATCAGATTTGTTGGGCTTCTGGACACTTTCAGTCAGATGTGTGTGCAGTTACAATGGATGCCAGCAACTTGGATGAATTGAAGGAGAAATTTGAAGTCAAGATTGAGGGACTCACAAGATGTATCAACTTATCCTCAGCAGGTAAACAAGTGATATCTAGAAAAACAACTTTCTGTTAGACTTTTTTGTACTTTGTTTTCTATGTTTACAAGTAATGGCAAGATGGACATCGTGAATAGATTCAAATTTTCAGTATGCCATCCAGTAGTAGATAGATGTTTTCTTGTCATTTCTTTCCAACGTATAAAAAGAAGAGAATGAAATTTGCCTTCCCGGATTTGGAACAATTTGACTATTCAGAGACCATTGAATTAAGTAGTGGAAAACAGTTGCTAGTTCAGAGTGAACAAATTTCAGCTCCCTTGGTGATAGACCATCTGGCCCAGCTGATTTGTGCCCATTAATTTGTTTCAGCTGCTTATCTGCATCTTCATAACTTAGCTGAGGCTGTGCATCATCTACAACTTCTGTAGCTTGAGACTGAACATAATCATCAATACTACTGACAGAATTGCTTAGTGTTTCAAATCGAGCAAAAAAGTATCTGCAAAAACCTGTTCATTTCCATGGTAACTGTGAGACTTGGACTGTCTGATTCCTGTTATCTTCTTTAAACCAATCCAAGCATTCTTTGAGTCCCCTGACTAAAACATATCCCCCAATTTGTTCCCATACTGCCGCTTACAGGACTTTCCCAAGCATTTAATTCCCCCCTGAATTTCAGTAGTAGTCAACTTTTGTAATTGTGACAAGACATTGGACAGAATCCAAACTTTTGATTGGATGACTATACGCTTTATAATGGGCATGGAAGCCTCTAGGGAACAACTCTTAAGGATCTATGTGTAGATTCAGACCTGGACAAAATTTCATTTTGACATTATTTTCAGTGTCGACAGAAGCAAAACATGAGATAGCGTGGCTCCCTACTGATTTGTAAACAAAAGTATTATGTATACAGTATATAATCAAACAACAGGACCAGCAATTGGTCAAATTTTACAGTTAGATATTGTGATATGTGTGATTTGTGGCTCTTCATGCGTATTGCTTTACGGATGGTTAATTTGCTGACTGCTAACAACACATGTAAATCTGAGAAAAAGGACATAGCATTCAAAGATTTCCAAGTACTACAGTGATGTTTATGAAGTAAAAAAACATGAATGATTAATTTCAAATCCTTTACATTTCAAACTGAAGCATTGAATCCGATTATGGCTTCAACATTTGCTTTTCCATAGCATCCTCTTTCATTTCAAGCCCCTTTTCTAGGAATTGGTTATTACATGTAGGGACCTGCATTAATGTTGACATTCATTGAACTTTACATGTACAATCCATTGCATTTGCAGTTTTGACCCCAGATGGACTTGATGAAAACTGCAAGAAACAGCTGGTTGCCATACACACTGAGCTATGTCTCGTTGAGTCACTGATTGGGCAAATGAGAGATCTTGTTGATTTAGAAAAACAACATCTTCAAAGAGCCCAGGTAATAAAAAAATAGACTGTTGGCATGTTTAGATACCATGGATACAATGCAGTCAAAACATCATTAGCTTGCTTTTATACCCATTCAGTACATTACTCTGATATTCTCAAGATGTATCAATTTCATTAACTGGGATAATTGATCAAGTACTGTCTTTAATCCACAGGTCCTCAAAAGTAAGATGGAGGATCAGGCAGAACACATTCAGTACATTGAATCTCATATTCCTGACAGATTGCCTGGAAGAGACCTGAAAGCCTTTACAGCTGTGCAATCCAAGAGGTCTGTACACATGTATACATACATGCACATGTACATTTGTGTTCAGTTTACATGTACGATGTACTTCACTTATTTCTGAACCACTTGTAATGCATCATCTTTTCCTCCCCTAATTTTACATGATGAGAGGAAAAGGTACATTTTGAGGTGTTTTTTAAACTTTTTCAAAACCAGAAATACTTTCAGTAGCATCGAAAAGGGGACGAATATGACAAAAACTTTAAATTAAACACCGTTTTGGTGTACATGTATCTTATGGGGTGGAAATGTATGTAAGATGTACTTCAGAATCAGGAACGACCCCTTCAAATTTTTTGAAATTTCCACAGTGGGTTCATTTTGTTGATTTAAGGCATCCCTTATCCCTCCAGTCCCAAGAATAGATTTATGCCACTGAGCTTTACAAAGGCTGCTTATCGGACTGCAGAGGAAAGTAAACAATGTAAGATAAGCTGTCCTTACTCCTACACACAGTTAACTGGGATGACACGGATGTCTTGAATGCTTGCATTACTCAACATTAAATGCTGAGTTATTCAGTTTATAATACTGACCAGAGCAAAATTAGAATTGTTGTTCAAATTTCAAACCTCCAAGTGCTTTGTTTTGTCTTGTAACTGTGCTTATTCACTTATTCATTGCATAGAATCAAAGGAGTGACGGGTGCTTGAGCCCTCCCAAAAGGGGTCTGTTTTATTTTTTTCTTTTGGAAAAGAAAGATGCAGTATATGCGTACATCTTAAACCACCAGCTGTGATATAGCCATAAACCAAGAAAGATGCAGTATACACCTACATCTTAAACCACCAGCTGTGATATAGCCATAAACCAAGAAAGATGCAGTATATGCGTACATCTTAAACCACCAGCTGTGATATACATGTAGCCATAATTCCAGTCTCTTGTGATGCAACTGGGGGAGGCTTCAGTATCATGAGATCATTTTTGGGGTAACATCTGGACCAAGGCCCCCCCCCCCACAGGAGAACCTTGGTGTGCCACTGCTCAGTCACATGGAACAACCTCTGTCACTTATTTTGCACACAGTCGTGCCCCCCTGGAAGTAGTAGAAAACAACAAAGGTAACCACGGCAACCATGGCACTCAGCGTAAACCTTGCAGTAAAGATAATGACGTGATCAAAGATGCCAAGAAGAAAAAGGCATCAATTCCAACGATGGAGTTTGTGACCGTGGAAGAATTTGAAGGTGTACCAAAGTAAGTTTTTTTGTCATCAAGATGATGTTGAATATGCATTGGAGGAATCTGGAAGTGGAAGTGCCATCTAACTTATTTAGGTCAAGACTTATTTTATCGCAGGATGATGGCATACGCACTACAGGCAAGATGTCAGCACCGTCCGATGTGTATCAAGGGAATCATGATATTGTCAAAGTAAGATGACAACATACCAAAAAACACTCACCAAACACAGGCTGTGAGACATCATGTCCTTTTATCAGTCAAATAAATACCATGTTTGGCAGTACGAGGACTGGCCACTTGTGTGATTTCAAGATGGCTTTAATGCACCTGTTGATGAATTATTTTGGAATGTCAGCATCCTATTTTTATAATATTTCCATCCGGTAATAAATTATCTCATGTTGTCATTCCGTGTTAAATCCAAGGATATGATCATCCTAGTTTGTAAATGTCATCATTCCCCAATAAAATATCTTGTCCGGCGTATTCTGTCATCTTCAGATAAAATATGTCAGGATCTCAATGTGTCTGATGGCATTTCCAGAGCTCTGTAGTTAAACTAGGTATACTACATGCTTTAATATTATCAATTTTTTGGAATACAAATCATTATTTAATCATGCCAAAATTGTTTTCAATGGTTGAAAAGAAATGAGGGCTTCATTTAGATTTAAAATCAGACCAAAAATACCATTGTTGTTCCATCACCTTCACGGCTCAAATTGCAAGATGGAGGTGTACATGTACACTACTCAAAAAAAGTAAAGGACCACTTTTTTTTCTTAACTTGTAATTTTTTTCCAAGCAATGACTTGGGTCAAGTTCTTGCATGTTTTGTTTGTCTAGAGGGTGTTCTCATTGGAATAAAAATGTAAAAAATGTGCAATGATGCAAGAGACATTCAGCAGTAAAATATCTCATATAAAAAAGTATACACAAAATAAAAAGTGGTCCTTAACTTCGAGTAGTGTGTAAAGCTGGCAGTTCTGTGCTTCAAGACTCCTACATATATATCATTAGACTCCTGTGTCAGTTTTATTAAGCAAGCCACTATAGCTTTCAAACACTTTTAGTTACTGTTCTCTAATGCTTGTTATGTGTCATTCTACAACACATTTTTTCTTGCCGCACAGGTCTTTTTTACCCTTCTGAGTCAGATAATTATTTCTAAATTCTGTGTGCAATGTACTTGGTGCCTTAAAACTTCACAAGCTTGTAGTTGGAACTATCTTACATGAACCATTCAGCCACCGATGAGCTTGACTTTGTTGACTGGCAGCTTCAATTCAGAAGATCAACGGGTAACAGAAGACGTGTTTTTGTATCAAGAAGAAACATGTTTCTTTGCTTGGCAGGTACATGAAGGGAAGACTGAACTATGAGACTATCAACACAGCAGTGGAGATTATAAACATCGCAATCAGAACGCGGTATTCCTTGCTACAAAAACCCAGAAATACACTGAGTGAGATGTCTCTGAAGAAAGTCCGTCAGTTGAGGGAACAGGAGAACAAAGATACTAAAGGTAGGAAGTGTCTGATGTTGATAAGGTTAAGCAATCTTGATCGATAGTGATGTCACTCTTCATCAAATTTGAAGGGTGTGCGCAGATCTTGAAGGGCACCTATATGGTTCATTTACCCTCCTATCAAACCCTAAGTTGACGTCCTTCAGGTGGATTTTTTTTCAGATGCAATACAGTACATTCATAACTGATTTATCACCTTAGACCGAAGCAAAATGTCACAGCGTCTGGAGAAAGTTTGTAGAAGACACAATTACAACAAACCACATTTTAGTTTATATGCCAGAATGTCCTCAACTGTCTTTTAGAGTGAGGAAGTTAACAGAAACAATGGAAATTGTTAGAGGTTGTCAAGTAGATAAAAACAGCAATAAGTAAAAGCGTCCCATAAATCCCCAAAGTTCAGAGGTGTTTACATTTGGACAAAAAACGTCTAGTGCACAAGAGTGAAATGTCAATGTTGTACTACTCCCAAGAGTTCTGTCCGATAGAAAACTGACAAGATCTTTCTGATAGTTTGAAATCTTGATTGGAGCTTTGTGATTTACTTTTCCTTTTTTTGACATAAAACTTTTTCAGGTGTTTACTTCTTCACTGAAGAAGACTTCAAATCTAGCAGTAATGGGCGCTGTAGCACAACAGCTCGTTCTATCTTTACAATCTTACGACACTGTGGAAGACTACGTGAAATAAGAAGCTCAGGATTAACACGGTATGCTTTAGTTCTGTGAAAGTACAGGGAATGGAGTTTGACATCCAAATTTGACAGTGTTCTACATGTAAAAGTCAAAGATTCTCCTTACTCGATATTGAAGTTTTGATTTGATAAGAATGACTGTAGCTTCAAATTAATATTGGACCCAAATTGGACAAAGCTGGAGCTTGCCTAAGGACAAGATAAAATTATGAAAAGACTTGATGTTGTGCCATTGCTGTAAAAATAATGCAAGGTATGTCAGGTGATTGCCAGATACTGTTGACATATTTCAAACTTTCTAGTTATCACGTGTTCCTGGATCATAATAAGATTAGTGTAATTACTCAAATGCACGTACATTTTTTAAATGTTGACTATGGCAGGGTTTGATCTATTGGTATTGCCAATTATCATGCCGTTGATCTCAAGGGATTTGCAAGAAGTTTTATTTTGGAAAAGATTTAATTTTGTGTGCCTACTGAGGTGTGTTACCATGCATTACTTGTCAGTTTAGGCTACGTGTATTTTCAAAATTCTTCTGTTTTTAAAATGCAGTGGTTGAATTTTTGTGGTCATCCTGCATTCACACTTTCATTTTTTGTAGGCCTTGGTATTTTCATGATCATGTTTGATTCTTCGTTAACCTGACATTTCATGGTACACATAAAGTTTGATGGTAGATCCACATCTCCTTGTAAAGTCATCATTTGCTTTGCCTTTGGTTGGAATTGTAATTATTCATGAAACAGAAACAGTACACAAAGTCTGATGAAATGTAGATGCATGTACAGTAAATGTACAGCCGTGAATGAATCATTTGATACTACTTATTATTGTGTGTAGACATTATATCACTTTCCAAAATAAAATCACTTATGGTCATTCAATATACATGCATTAAATCTGTGTGCCCGTATCTCAAGAAAATTATTAGTACTGTTATACCACCTGAATGTTTGGTGAGCTTTGAATCGCGCATTATTTTCAACGTCGAAATGGTCTTCTTATTCCCTGTTTAATGTTGTAATTTTCTCCAACATGCAAATGAAATATATTTCTGTATGACACAAATCAATCTATTTTAGAATCACGCCGAGAAGAAACATTGGAGAAATTTATTCGAATTTAGAAGCAGAAGGAACAACGTTATTCTTGAAATATATCTTGCATATACTTTTAAAGATAAAGTCACAAATAAACTCATTCCATTAGTCCAGCCAGTGACCGTGGTTCACCCCAAATCTTACCAGTATCTAAGATTCTACTGCGTTATCATGAAAGCAATAATCCTCAACCCATAAGCTAAAGCCGATATTTCCCTCCGTGAT
The DNA here is from genome assembly GCF_054643075.1 of Acanthaster planci. Lineage (NCBI taxonomy): Eukaryota > Metazoa > Echinodermata > Asteroidea > Valvatida > Acanthasteridae > Acanthaster > Acanthaster planci. The sequence goes on from NC_141781.1 coordinate 23,066,359, forward strand.
TTTCGAAATTGATGTGTGGTGCGACTCACCGCAAGCTGGTGAAGCTGTGGCCAATTTGTCGCGGGTTTCACCTCCTCAAAGCACCAGTCTGGAAAGCTTTCATTGGTCTCAACTCATCATTCGCCCCCAGCTAGCTCAAATCCATCCAGTTAAAATATACAAGTTATAAGGTGAAGGCAGCTTAAAGATGCTGTCTCCATATCTTCGTAAAATCAACTCCGTCCATCCATAAGTGAACCGCCAACGTCTGGGTCAGTTTAATTTCCTTTGTTAAACTCTTATACATGTACATGTATTTTACTGGCATTTTATCAATTCGTGAACATGTCAGTCAGTCAATGACTAGTTTGCCTCTCATTTGTTGTTTAAAGTTATGGTCGAGGTTCAGTAATGAGGGGTACCGGGAGCCCCTTTAATCAAACCTGATTTATGTATCTCCCTTATCGTCACCTAAAGTGCCAATGGTAACTCGACTTGATGTGCGGGGTTTTTAGGATACGATATGGCAACCGGCTGACTTAAATGGATTTAGTTTAATTTTCTACGCCGCTCCGAGGTACGTTATTCTATGTAAGCGCACCTTCCGAAGATTAGGCCAGGGCAAAGATTAGGATAAAAATCATTACCTTGGTTTTTGCCTCCGAGCACTGATGGAAGAGATGATGAAAAAGAAGGGTTAATTCATTATTTTGAATGATATAAGAATCTCGGACGTCTGGAAAGGGATCCCGAGTTTTATTGTCGGTTTAATTTATCGGTATCCTGGACTTGGCCAGTGTGACCAGTGATTGATCCTTCGCATCCATTTCCGAGAGCTCACGAAAAGTGTTTAAATGTACAGCTGAAATTCACATATTACCACAGCAACAAATCTTTGGCTATTGTCGAATTGCATCGACTTTACTCTTTATTTCATACTTGCATGAACGGTCTGGAGTAAGTCTAACTTATGACTTAAGTATAACTTGAAGTATTCAGGTTGTTATTACAGTTACATTCAATTTCAATTAACAGAAATATTAATTCTGAAGGACCTACTCTCGTTTTCAAATGACAGGTCTAATTTTTCCACTTTTCTGGAATTCTCTCTATTACTCATTTCCCTCTACTGACTGCAAAACCACCTAAATATTCATCTACAATCGCGCAATATTGACAGAATTCTGTTAATATAGTTGACGATGAAGTAGATATATATTTGCAGATTTAGGAATGTGAAGTACAATTGAGTTGATAAATTAATAAAATAAACGTAATTCCATCACATTTGCACGACGGAACGAAAAAAGATTAATTTAATAACCTTAATTAGCACGAATATTGCACGTTCTCGTCATGATCTAATTATTTACAAAGTAATTCAAATATTTACAAAATTTGAAGTTCATGGTTTACTTATATTAAATTTTGCCATATATATTTATAGCAACTTCTTGTCCTTAATGCAGATGTGCAATTGCTTTATCGTTAAGAAATCAGAAGCAACTGTGCACTGGCTACCTTGAAATTTTTCTCCATTTGGGGTATTTGTAGACTGGGGGTATATAGCTCCGCAATTTTTGGTTTTATTAAACCATTTAGGTGGAAGCTATCTGTTAACCATAACTGTACTGGCATCGCGTGAGCCTGATGACATCATCTTGGGAATTAGTTTTTAAACATGTCACACAGCAATCTCTCCATGGGTGTGTTACCGATGGTACAACGAAAAAAGATTCGCTCGATCTTGTCGGATGATACTAATCGAAGAGACGGCAGTAGCAAGAGAAGGCGACCAAACCTTATAAATGGAAAATGAGGTAAACAGTGACTAGATTGAATTTCTTCATCATGAAGGATGACATAATTATACACGAAAATAAGACACATTAGACGGGTTCGTGGTACATGAATTGTGAAATGACTGGACTACTCCATCACACATTGAAGTCAAGAATAAGGATGTAGAAACTCATGACCAAACACAAACTTGCGTCAAATAAAACAGGGCCAAAATGAACACAATTAGCCGTGATCTACGGTGCACTGTCAGAGACAAAGCCGCAGTGGCCTCACCATAGGAAATTGCAAGGATTACCTTTTTTACTGCCACATGTACGAACAAACACAAATGGATGAAACCGACGATTAGTAGAAATGATAACATCGTCTGACAATAGAAGGCCCTGATTCTGAAATTTGTGTGTGTGTGTTTTAAATGTCTTCAGTGGACTTTGAGGTTGTTTGCTTCGCTGGGGTTTTGGTGACAGGAATCCTATCGTTTACCTGCTTGGATGAGTAGGTTGTTGGCTTCTAACATGTTGACCTAGCATCACCTGGGCTTGGTCCTGCAAATTCTCAACTTGAATAGGATCCTTCAGCCCTCTGGCATCTGATGAGGTAAACGAGGAGTTTAAAAGAAAAGAGAAGGTATTTTCTGTACAGAAATACGCTAAATCGCAAGTTAGAATCTGGACGTTTACTTGTTAATTTGTTTCTTACCTGGTTTAAACAATACAATGGCCTTCATACAAGCAAATTCAGCCGCGTCCACCGCAAAAGACTTGAATCGGGCCATCACTTCTCGAAGTACCCGGATGTCTGACAACATGGCGACGGCCTTCGTGTCTGGTGACGCTGCTCCTACTTCATGGGCGTGTTCTGAAAGTGATAGAAGCGGGCAGGAATCTAGGGGCATGGACCACTGGATGGCACATAGAACGAATAACTCACTCCACGCTTCCTCGATGAGAATAACCTGTCAGAATACAAGATATTATTACCTGACGTCTTGGTAAAATCTTGAGTCGGAGTTTGTAATAAGCAACTTTATTGTTTTATAAGAGTTGGCATTCACTACTTTCTTGAGATCTACATAGTTGAAGGTTATTCTCAAAGTTTGCATATTACTTTAACTAAAGCAACAGAGCCATGTTAGAAGTGCAACACATGGAGTTTGAATTTTTCGTGCTACATTTTGAATATTAATAAATAACATCATCGGATGAGCGTTTTCTAGTTTCGGATGCACGCAATCTGAAATCACGGCAAGCCAATGATTAAGTGCAACTTTCACGTAAGTTAGTGGCAACTCAAAAGTGGGCGTAATCCCAGAGATGTAGGATGTATCCTCCCCAGTTTTTGGACAGGGATGGGCCATGATATCCCCTTATTGTGCCCAGCCCCCCCCCAATAACCCAACTTATTATACCACAAGCTATCGATTACGAAGACAGAAGTTGTGAAGACACAAAAATAAGATTTAGTATTGGTTTCAAGATGTACGGACCATGAGATAAGATTACTGTGTTAATATTAAGAGTCTTCACAATTGGATAACTTTCCAACAATCCGAACCACTTTTGGTCGTTTTAGGTTGTATTGATTTAAGGAGCCAATTACACCTTCACTTCACACGTCCTGGTTTAGGCTCACATTACTGTAGGTTTCGTTTGAAAAATAGGGAAAATAAAATATTTAGCCATACATAGGTTAACCTTAGTATGATTCATGACGATATTAGAAATAGGGAATTTCATAGCATCAGATAAATGCACGAACCCTACGAAACCCTATTTTATTAGGAGGAGTGTCTGAAGGTCCAATGTCACATGCATCTCCAACCCCCCACTCTCATCGGTCATTCTCATCCCCACCCCTACTCGCCACACACAGTTATGCCACCGAACTCAAATATCTAACCTGGTCTCTAAACGGAAGATTAGCGAAGGACGGCAGATTTTTGGCCCACTTGACGGCCATAAACAGCAATCTTGCTGAGGATTCGTAAATGTTCTCCTGAGTCCCTGGATAAATGGCCACATCACGAGCTGTGTTGTCATGATGCTGACTTCGGCCTACAGCACCTTGGCGAAGGCGTTCGTCAGACTCTATATCCATTCCACCAGTAACATCCACCTCCCCGTTGTCCTGAAGAGCTACATAAGGCGATTGACGACATCGTTCTTCATCAGTAATTAAGGAAGGACCAATGTTAAATCTAACCCTTTATTATGCCCTATGTTGAAATGTCTCGTCAAGAATCATGTTTGTATAATTGTCTTCTCCTATTTGCATGTTTTGCATCCACATTTCCACTCTCCAAAAGGGAAACACTTACCATCTTCTGGTTCGAGTTTAGCGCACGTTTCAGCAGTCATTAGGCTAGCCATGAAGCGATGGTTGATGGTTGGAGTAACCGAGCGATGCATGGTCGGTACGGTAGACGATGCTTGCTCGCCTCTGATAATGCTCCCTGGGCTACCGTCAAAATCAGGATGATCTACGGCAGTCACAGAGGGAACGCAGTCCAATCGAATCTGTGCTGTATTGCGAGGCTGTCTCTCGTTCTGTACGGCTGTCAGTTTCAGAATAAATAAGCATTATTTTATGAAAATTCTTTAATTTTTTATGCATGTTATAACTTTCAGCAGATGTATGTTGCTTGTTTTGTCACGGTAAATTCTTTTCCTGACTTAGTAAAGTCACATACACATACAAAGCTCAGGCAGTGATGAATAGAGTATTTTTTTCTAGTGTGTAGGAAAAAGAGGACTTTCATCTTTCCCGTTTTGCCTTGAGCCTTGGACGCTGTGCTCTTTCGTTCCTTTTTTCTTTTTCTTATTTTGCCCTGCAATCTTTCTTAAGAGTTATCTGTCTTGATAACGAAGCACCGCGCCACAAATTGAACGGCTCTTGAAGGCTTCTCCGGTGCGCAGTGTCAGTCAATACTGTTTAAACAAACTGCTAGAAATGACTTTTGACGTAGTTTAAAACGGCGCAGCGTCCGGCGGGTAAACGATTCTAGTTGCGCACCAGTTAACAAATTGGTATCTATTTCAGGCTGGATGGGGGTAGAAACAGCAAAATGCTATCTCGTAAATTGTGTGGTAATTGAATTGATGGTAAGGCGCAGGCCCACACCACTTTGGCTAATTCCCTACCGTGTCTCCTCCTTGTCCAGGGAATCAAGAAATTAGCGTTCAGATAATCAACGTGCAAACTGATTAGACGAAATGCAACACTTCCCACCGTTGCTCAGATCAATGATGCTCCACATTTTCACCATCGGCTTTCGTTCTTTTTTAGTTAGAAACGAGGTATGGTAAAGTGGCACAAAATGCAGGGTTCAGGTGCACATGTAGGCCTAAGTGATAGGGTACTAGTGCACCCCAAATCTCACTTTTTCTTTACGGCAGACGTATCGTGATATTTTTTACTGTAGCCGAAGTATTAATCCTGTCACTTGTGATTCGAAACCATGACTCACCCGGCCGAGGAAGGTATGATATACTGGAACAAAAGTGGCCGGGGGAAGGGGCTCATAGGCCCTCCTTCACTTTGGCCAGTGAAATGAATTGAGATAAAAATAATTTCTTCTGTGCAGCGTACACAAGGGTTTAAAAAGTTTGATTTCAGAGACCCTGATTATTTACTGTTTTAAATTTTTGTCATAAATCAGTTATTTTAAGCTTAAACAACTTTATTTTCATTTCAGAAAAAAAAATTGGGAACTCATTTTCTGAAGTACCTTGTGTTGATTTCAAAGTAAACGATTTGGGAAAAATGTGGGGCACATTTTTTCCAAAGCTAGAGTTATGATTTGATGTACAAGTCGTGTTATATTTTTGAATGTTGGAGTTATGAACAAGAGGAATGTGACATCAAGTCTGTTTGACTCCACTTTGGAGGTTATGATTGCGAAGTTTGTGCCTGTGCTTTTTATGCCCTCACTACGATGGTGTGCCTCAAACATGTTGGCCATAAATCATCAACGGCCCGTTTTACCATCAGTCTCTATTAAATCATGTCTTTCCCTCTTTGCTTGCAAGCAATCCACGAGCGTGAGGTTTCAGGACCGCTGTTTAAACACCGAAGTCACGGGCAATGAGGAAATAACATAAAAACGCCCCTGATCAAATTAGTGTTGGGGGAGCGGACTATCAAATTTGAGTTTGGTCCCAGCCGCGATGTGGCGCGAAGGAAGCGTTCGATATCAAGCCCTGGCTCGGGTTTCGCTTGACGCCCAGGCACCGCCGCGGCATTCCTCAACCAAAAACCTACCGTATCTAGCTTCTTTTTTATCATCATCATCACCGTTATTATTCTCGAGATCCCCCTGACAGTCCGGTGCTTTCTCACTGCCGCTAATTTAATTTTTGCGCCGAGCTGACGGTACGGTCTGACAGGTTTCCACCCCCTAATACTCGCTCCGTGCTGCCTCTTTTTAGTCTGTGCGCAAACATCGAGCATAGCCAGTCGCTAATGCCAACACCAACAATTTTTTGGCACCAAATTATGTGATTCGTTGATAATGTGACAGCAACACTTACGCGACACTCTAAATATTGGGTCGTTTCCTTACTCGGCGAAATAGCTGAGTTTCTGCTATTGTCACGTTTCATCGTGGCGTCTTTTTTTTTTTTTTTTTTTACTGAAGTTTTATTTGTTAGTAAAACTGTTTTTATAAAAGTCTGCATTTTGGTTGTAGATTGCGTAAGAAGCAAATCCAACTGGTTTAAATTCCATCAAAATAATGTGACACAAATCCAACTGGGTTAAATTCCGTCAAATATGACCCAGTTGGATTTGCTTCTTACGTGTGACCTGTTCGAAATGTATTGCTAAACTTGGCCATCTGACAAAATATTTTAGTAGACGCACACTTATCTTCTCGAAATGCTTAAAATCCTTCTTAAGCACCTCCAAATTGACAGCACAAGCTCTTTATTTATATGATTTGGATAGACCATGTCACAAAATCAAAAGCTCCATCATGAAATAATAGAATTATTGTGGAAAGTCCAGATGCTTTTTAGCGTGGTTACTTACCGTCTTTATTCATGCCGGTCTCAAGACATTTCTTCAAGCGACAGGCTTGGCATTGATTGCGATGAGCTTTGTCAACTACACACATTCCCGTGCCTGCTTGACACCTGTACATCAAAACAAAAAGTCTTCATCTCAAAATGTGTCGTGTATTGAATCATATTCCTCAGTAACAAAACAAAGCCGACCCGATCGTGTTATGTTTGTCGGCTTGCGTTTTTCCCCACACCAAGAGTACTGTTTAACAAAGTCGAATTCCAAAACAAATGATAAACGCATTGTAAACAAGAAAGACTTCAAAGATTTTTTTTGAAATTATTGAGTATCTTTTTTCGAAAGAGCTCGAAGTAAGCATAATGAACCGACGCAATATATATAAAAATATGGCCTATTCTATAATTTAATATTTTAAGTGAGCAAAATGACTTCTTAAATGTTGTTCCTCAGTTAGGTTTGTATTTTTTGTTGGATTCTCTGCCACTCATGTCTCCATTTCTGTCTTTCTTCTAAGTGCACACGTCTGTTCGTCTAACTTCATGATGACTAGCATTCGTCCTCGTAACCATAGCAGTGTTGGCATGAGTAACTTTTCACGCGTAAATTCTGCTTGGATTGCTGAGTGGGTGCGTGTGTGTGGGGAGGAAGGGATGGACACGGCAAGGTTTGCTTAAATATGAAGCTCTACTTTGTCGATGGCAAGGTGTAAATCCAGCACCCTTCAGACGAACTTGATTCGATTGTGATACGAGCCGGAATCATACGGCGGCATTTCACATTTCGGATCACAAGTGCTACCTATCGATTGACAGACCTTGACATGAATATTTATGACGAGACACACTGATTTGTCTTCTTCAGGAAACCCTCACGCCATACGAGAAATACTTGCTTTTTATATGTCACTGGTGACTGTTTTGACGATTAGAATTGTTGCTTGTGTAACTTGTAGTGAAATTCCTGTCTTTTGTGTTGTTCTTCCGCAAAGAAGCCAAAAGTCACTTCAAATTATTTTTGTTCTATGCCGTTATGCCATGAAGAGGCCTGTACGCATCAAGCAATGTGGTAGCCTTTAACTTTATAGTCCAGGAATTTAAATATCTAGTTTGAGCAAGAGAATATTAATCTCTCTGGAAGTATGTCTTCTAAGAGGGACATTTCGTTATTTGTTTTGAGATGTAAGAGAAGAGACTTCAGGAACCAGGACAGAAGTACTGTTCCTCAGATTAAGCGCTTGCTGCGAACAGGCTTTATTATGTCCAGCGGCGAAGCATTCTGTTCAGTAAGTAAGTAAGTCAGTCACTAACGTTCGACCCAGACCCAGACCCCAAGCAGCTCGGTTGTGTTGTTGTGATAGATATTCCTTTAAATTGCTAATTTTTCCTTTTTTCGTCGACTCTGTCTCTATATTCTGTTTCCTGTCAGGAGGATGTTTTATTCACTGAATTTAATTCCTTTTTTGCCTCTATTTCATCTCATTTGTGTCCCGCTAGGTAGCATGTTTTGCTTACACTGCGAGCGTTTAACAACATCGAACTTATTTCTGGATCTTTCAGTCTGTATCCCTGCTGGCAGTTTTGTTCATGCATCATTTGCGTTCTAGGATTTCTGATTTCAAATAATTTCAAGAACTTTCCTCCATTGATTTCAATCAAGGGTGGTGCAAAACATTGTGCTTTGTTCCAACCATCGTCTTTCCTCCAACTATCTTTTCATATTTTAATCTTAGCGGCATCAAACTGCTTGATATTCAAGCAATTGTTTTCTCTGTTATCTCAGTTCAAGTTGACGCATGGTAAACAGTAATAATAATATTTCAGCCATTAATCTCGTCTTTTAAATTAAAACTTGATTGTAGTTTGGGGAGGTCGTGACATAACAATCATTCCAGTTTCCAACTCACTAACCACCTCTAATCTCGCCCCGCTGGGATAATATTAGTTTTTAATGTGTGTAAAATATGGATGTGACAAAGGAAAGAAAATAGCAATTAAAGTATCAGCGTATTATTTACATTCTCAGGCGATTGGTTAAGTGCTTCGTCTCAGTGTGCTGTCCCAATTCTATTACATGTTCAGTACACCGTGCTTTTAGTTATTAAAGTCCTCTGCATCTACAGGAGTTGTAGTCCTTTCAATTTTGCCTGTTCTCAATGGAACGTCATAGGGCGCTATCTCACTGCGTGACCTTGCTTGTAGATGTTGCCTCATTCTCCGCTATTAATTAAACAGTTTTCCCCTTGTTCTTTTTTTCTAAGTCTGTGACAAAGGTCTCTTTACCCGACCATATCATGCTGGTTAAATAATTGCCCTGCCTCAGTCCACAGCGTCACACGATCCTCCCGGCTTTGATGTTTGAACAATACTCGTAATGAAATTTCTCCGTTGGAAGGAGAGTGCCGCTCGTTTTTGATTGAAAATTGGTTTATTTCAGGAATAGAGCGAGGACCCCCCTTCTTTCTAAATGGATCAATGATAGAAAGTATTACTAGTTAAATGGTTTGCTCGATTGGCCACAATTACCATATCAATAAAAGCTTAATGTCCTTGTTTTACAAACTTTTTAATTACATGTGTACTCTTTGTTTTCATGAACAAGGGTCGCATCAAAATTATATTCATGACAAGTTGCCGACGTGAAATGTCCTGAAAACTTTTTCGAGTGGTTTTTTCCTTACACAAAACATTCTCAGTGAACAGCGGCATGGGGGGGGGCTTGCATGGGGTGCACGCCCCTTAAGAAATTGTCGCCCCTAGAAAAGAAAGAAAATAAAAATAATCTTACATACCGGGACTTGTTCCCCCACTGTAATATTCAGCCCCCAAACTCAGTCACCCTCCGTGAGAACCTTTGTTTCACTACTTGAATTATCCCACAACTAATCGAGATTTCAATCGTGACCCCAATATTCGCCTGTGAAACAAATTCCTCGTTTTGGAATGCTGTTTATGCAAGTTATTACATACACGACTGTTTTGATTCATGCAGACAACAATTGTAATCTTTGGTGATCTTACAAAATTATCTGAAAGTTGCACAGAAGAGCATGGGTTTTTCGTTACCGAGATGGGAAATCTGTCGGCTTTTGTTCATAAAATAAGTGTTAAAAATTGAAGTGACAGTAACTCGCGCGACATTTCACACTTAAAACTCAAAGTTTAAAGATAGATAACTATCACATAACGGGAATCACATAGTAACAATGGAGTTTCAGAGATAGATGACAATTACAAAGGGGAATACAAAATCCTTTCCCAAAACAGACTCATCTAGTCACATCTTCAATTTCTTGTATTTTATGATTTAGATACAAGGTTTGACTATCTCTGCATCACCAAATACCCACCTGTAAATTAGTTTTCTACGGACGCTCCTCTTAAAGAAGCCGCTACATCCGTTACAAGCGTAGATGCCGTAGTGTTTGCCTGAGGAGATGTCTCCACAAACTCGGCATGTCAAACCGGATGTCATCCGCTTATGAGCTGAAGATGAAGACGGTAAGTCAAGTATTTAGAAACAGATTTTTATTGACCCAGTTCTCGAGATTGATTAAACTCAATGTTAAGTATTGATCTAACTTATTGGCTATAAATTACAATACCATTTTCCTTAACTGTAGCCACATTACCTTTTTTTTACAACACTGGCTGTGAATTGTTTTTAATTAGAACCCATTTTTTTTTTAAATCTTAACTCTAAGGATTTATGCGATCCTCTGAATGAAAGCAATTGTGATCGCCGAATTTGGGAGCTCTTCTATATGCTTTTGTGCGTCATCTGTACCAGTGTTATACGTCCTTTATGATGTATGCAGCATACTTTTTCCTATAATCGTGGCCTTCGATACGCACTATGTGGAACTGCGTATGCAGGTATTTGCTAGGACAGAAAGCTTTCTTCAACAAGCGAGTTTGCATATCGATTTTATTTAATCAAAATCTGGTAAAGACTAAGCACTAAAATTAGAAATATTAGATTCTATTTCATCTTTTCCCAACTCAGTATGAAACCAATATTACTCACAGGCTTCTTCCAAATCGATAATCTTTACCGATCTCAGTTTTTCTCACATCATGAAACATGGAATGGATGCTTCATTCTTATGCAAGATCTGGATAAGATTCGAAGGCTTATAATCTTTGCTTAGTATATCGTGCGAAATGGACCATACGCCTTAGCATCGATCCCACAAACGCGTCTATCACCCCACCAAAATTAAAACAAATTTCAAGGGTAAACACGGGGACAATAACACCACTCCATGTCCGTGTTATTCCTCATACATCATGTTGTTTACACATCTTGTTCAACTAAATGAGAAATCAGTCTTTCCCATCAAGTGTGTTTTTTTGTGGATGGAATATGGTAGCATAGAGGATCGATTCCAGCTGATATGACTTACCCCATACCAACATCTGGTTTGTACCGTGCGAACGTTAGAACAGCCTAATGCTTCATCTGTTTAACCAAAGGAAGGGCCATGAATTGAAAAGAACTAATTGCAATGCCCCAGTTTTGGCAAGAGTAAATGCACTTTAGGGCGGAATGCAACTGTTTCCCGAAATGAGTTGATGAACATCCCATCGTCCAATCATATTTCTGCAGTGCTGAATGGGTAGCTTTCAGACACCAATCCGTATAAGCTGTTCTTGTATACAGTGGATATTCGTCATCTTGAACTTATTAACTTCTTGAACATAAACATGATCTTTATTCCAACGACGACACGCAGACACAAACACTGGCCACGTGTATTAGTCCTCGACGACGTACAATGACATCACAAATTATCTCCATCAGATTGGTTTTTCTCCACAAATCATTGTACATATTAAACTGCTGGCTGAAGATTGGTGAAAGTTAATTTTTGTGTTTGGACAAATAAAAAGAACCTCGGATACAGTGCCAAAATTCATAATTAAAATCTTTTGTAAATAGAACTGCATAATGTCCCCGAACAGGTGCTGTCTCCGCGGTTGACGTTCATTTTATCTCGTTGACAATTTTTCTCCAATTTATGTTGTGATATAAAATGTAAAATGAATTTTATGAAGACTATGTTGTGGTTTAATTTCCTGTATCCTGTTTATTGCAGTCCATTTTGTCTTATCAGTTAGTAGTGCCCCAAAGCAGTGCCCATTCTAGCCGATAATTTGTAACCCTAAATATCCTGAGAGTGTCAACCTACCGTTACATTTTTCACTTAATAATTGTCAGAGACATCGGTTCTGACTGATGCTTGCATACTTCGCCACTACCGCGCACGTCGTCAATGTTTGATCAGGTTCTTCAAATGAGCGACCATGTCCCCGCCCTCTTCATAACGGCGTTGGGCGCTCTTTTGTCCCTGTGCCGTGCGGCGATAAACACGCCATCGACTGGGTTGTGCGTAGAGTCCTGGCCCATTTGCGACGGGGTTTTAACAAAACTTAATTTGCACCATCACGTTCGGTCGAATCAAAACTTTGAAGAGTACCAAAGTTGTTTCATTCTATTTGATATGGGACTTGTATGATTTCCCTCATAAAAATTATAGTTCAACAATGAAAATGTTTGAAGCTGTTTGCAAATGTTGCACTCATGGCTTGTGATGCAAGAATATACTCTAAAGATGCACTGAGTTTGAACGGAATATTTGATATGAAGGTACACGCGCAGATTTTTTGTACACACGTGTTCTATGAATATAGTTGTCCAACATTGAATTGAAAGGTAATTCTTCATCAAAGTGGACAATGTATATCGTTTTAATAAATTGTTTTTCACCGTCGGCTATTTTACAACGTATTAATACAAGCCTTGAAGTCATGTCATGTCGCGTGTCAGAGGCATGTCGTTTGTATCACGTATGATAAATTATATCTGACCAATAAATTTTGATGTTTTCTCCCTTTCCGCAAGATTACCCGTACATGGTAGCGTAATCGGATTAATAAGTGAAACAGCTGTTGTGAACTCATGGCCGATGGGTTGAGTGCAATCATTATTAGAGAACTGGCAATATCCCGGTACGTATAAGACGCGCGCAGATCCGGCGGCACTGCAGCGGCCTCGACGTACACACACCTCGTCATTTATATCCTGAAGGCACAAATGGTTAACTTAGCGTGCATCGTCAGCTCGCGAAGACCTCCCAAATCAAAACCGAAACATTTAGGTATGGAAATCGCGATTTATTCAGTGAGAGAGGGGAAACTGGCAAACCAAATAAGCAGGCGAGCCTAGTGCGGCAGATGCTTTCTATCTGTCTTTAATCATGAGTTTCTCTAGCGGCGGCGCGGTTTGATTTGAGGCCCGATGCTTGGGGTTGACGCGATCTGAACTGTCACATTTAGCGTAGGCACCTGCTATCCTCAGGCTAAAGCAGAGCCGACGACTTGCTAGAATCACCGGCGATGCATACGAGGAGATTCACTGGCTGCAATAGGTTACCGTCGTTTTGTCAGATGGGCAATTGGTCAACTTGAGGCATAGGCTGCTTATTATTGCAAAGTCGCGTGAAAAGTGTGGTTGACTTTTTGGAGAGGAAAGATATGTGCAAGAATCATTCGAGGATATATTATTGGTATACTCTGTAAACATTTTGTGCAGAATGTAATGTATGCATAGGTTTATATCCTAACGTGAAGCACCCATTCCTGATAGTTTTGAACATATAATTCTGCAACCGTAATGATAGTCTAAAAAGACAGCTGATTACGCCAACAGTGTTTTGGCTTTTTTTTTAAAGAATCGCCGTAGCAAAGTGTTAGATGACCTTGTTAGCTTTAAGTTTATCATTGTAGGCCAACTGATTGAATTATAGCTAAATGGATTCGTTCACAGTTGTCAACAACATTCATGCTTTGCGAGTAGTTGACATAATGTAGCCGTGTTTTTTTTCTTTTTTCGTTGCACGAAAGTCTTAAGGGTTTGCCGATATCAAGATGTTTGTTGTATGTTTTATCGCTTGCTTTGCCATAGGAACACAACACCAACTTTGTTTCAGTGTTGTCAAATTGGCGTTGTGTAGTTTTCACAGTTCGGTTTCCTTTTGAACTTATTGTTATCTGAATCCACAGTCTCATCGTCAAGGCTTTACAATTTCGATTATTGAATTTCTGAGATGTCTAGTCAGTAGACGTCCAGAGCAGATAACCAAACTACCTTTGCTGAGATAAAATTCATTTTCCTCAGAGGATCGCCTTTTACAGATACTAAAATCGAAAAAATGAAGTACGAGTGACAATATTCTGCCATAAAAATATGAAATTGAATAATACTCGAAAGCCTTGTAGTTGTAGGTGACTAATTTGTACATTGTTGTCAGTGTGGTTCACAGTCATTATCGTCTAAAGGTTATGACAAACGACATGTCTATGCTCAGTGCAAACAAATCAGTCACCGTGAAAGGGGTTGCTTGATCTTTTCCACTGGGCAGCTGGCGATGTGTTCCGGAGTGCGGACTCTCATGGTTCTTTACCACCTTACCCGCCTGGGGCTAGACTACACCGTGGGGCACTCACTCAGGCACGCCCGCTGGCTTGCGCTTGGCTTGCAGCACTGCAAGAATGATTCTGACATCTCAGCGGATTTGAGTTTCTACGGGTTTCCTCGTTCAACACCTGCTTAGACCCAGGCGCTTTGTCACCCAGACCCTGCCATCGGATACGACGGCTTGGTCGGAGGAATGATTGTATGGACGGAAGCGTCATACTGCTCAGTCTTTTTGTCAGCTAGTTACAGCTAGTTAATACTTTGCCCGTGAGTTCACTGATTATAAACCTTGACTTTTGTCGGTAAAGTTGGCATTTTGAGCCATCGAAGCAAAGTCGGTTTTCTTAAATTAAAAAGTGAGACGCCTTGAGTGTATTGAGAAAGTGACCGGATTGGACCACGTACGGGATGCCAGTGCAGAATGGATGCCTAGTGTCAAGTCCTTATATATCCATACTAAAGAACAACAACAATACTTCAAAGCCTGTCTATCACTGGCATGGTATGCAAACATGCACCTGCTCATGTTGAACCGAGGGTAGACATGTTAGAAATATCTGATTTCATCTTTCAGCTTTTGTTTTCTTTGTTCGTGTATTTCGGAAATGACACAACAAAGATCTCACTCAAGTTTTTAAAGAACAAACTCTGCGGAATATAAGCTTCACAAATAAATTATTGGTTACTTTACTTACTTAGACTGATAACGATGTCAAATACTTAACGCATGCAAGAGTCACCACCAAGTCAAATATTCTGTAAGTAATCCGTTTACATGTACCTAAAATCAACATAAGTCTTTCAAGTTCTCAAAACGCTGTAGTACCCAGTAATTGGATTTCTACAAAATAGGTTTCTTTTAATGATTAAAAGATTTGAATTTACAAAAGGGACATTAACTGTGACATAGGGCTGACTGTACCCCCTCAAAAATCCGTTTCCTATGAAATGACAAACGATCCTTTTGTTTGGTCGAAGATAAATGCATTTGCCTGCTAAAGCCCAAGATCTGGCATATGATAAGTGATACGTCGGTAAAATTCCTCCCTAGGTGACATGCTATTGTGCTCGTCGTGTCACTTTCTTCTTCCCATTACCTTATCAGAAATAGTTCACTATGCTGAAGGCACTGTCAGACAAGTCAGACAAACGCTGTGTGATCCATGATGAATACACTGACCCTAGAAGTATCCACGTACAGTAACCACAAAATCATCCCTTCTTGTATGAAAACCAGGTTTCTGTATGTTTGTTACTTCTTTGTACCGTTGATTAACACGTATCTTAAGATCACCCGAAGTCTTTTTTACTCAATTGCTTTCGTATACTCTTTCTCCACTTTCTCTCCTTTCTATTCCAAGTACAGCCCACTCAAACTACTGTGCTTTTTTAAACGCGAGTTCAGTTAGTGCTGGGGGATTTAAGGTCGAGAAAGGAACATTGACAATAACATGTTCAGGCCTAATACTGAGCAAGATTTCCTGGGTGAGAATGGGCTTATTTCAAAGTCTAACGTTCTTTCTTACAGCATTGAAAGTATGTACTGCGCATTAATTTGCCTCTTAAAGGTCATGAACTTTGTTAACTGCTGTAACTGTAGAAGTTAAGGTACCATAATTGGACAACGCCAGTAAAATTAAATCGAAGAAAATTTTGTATTCAAGCCTAAAAACTTCCATCACGAGGAAAATCATTCAAGAAATTTCTTATAGAGAATAAAGTTACGAAATACCGCTTAGTGTGCCTAGTTTATAATTAAAGGGCTAAAACATTTCTAAGTTTATATTTGAATGGTCCCGACCTTCATTTTGAATCTTGATACCCCATTAAGGTGTAATTCACAGCCATTGTGCATTTTCAGTTTATAAAACTCAAAACCTTGCACTGAATATTCTGATTGAACTCACCTGACTCCGACATATCCGAGCCGTGGTCTTGTCCCATCCTTACCACCTCCATGTCCATGTTGAATCTCTTGGAAGTATGAGTTGCGACCTCAGTCCTGGAAGTGAAGATCACCGATGAAAGCCGTCCACTGTTGCTGTAGTCTCTTCACGCAGTCGGTGTCTGTCTGTGTGACTGTACCGTGTTATGCCCAACACCTCCCCCGCTGCTTAAACGAAAACACGCCCGTCTACGCGACACGCGCCCTACGCTCCACTTCACCGTACAGCCGGCAAAATCAAGACGCTGACTGGATTTATGAAAAATCCATCTAATAATAACTGTTTATTTTCTGACTGATTGCTTCTCAGTTGTACACCGTCAGATGCCGGCGGAGGGTGACTGATGTGTGCTAGAATAAACCCCTCCTTCTTTTTTCCCACCCCCACCGGCACGATTATAACATTTATTTTCTCTTTTCTCTCCTCGCTTGGGCTTCTGCCGGTTTGTAATTGTCTCGTCATGCAAACTTTTGATTGGTCGATGTTTGACGATATACCGCTAGGTAGACGTTGGGGTCGCACTGCTTGATAAGATTGACAGACAACTAGTGCCCTGACTTTATTATGTTATCCACTGTAGTGTGGAATTGGAATATCTTTTTACCAATCTATTTCTATCAGCCGAATCTCCTTTTTAAGAAATACAGAAGAATATTGTGGGTTTGTTGAATTGTACTTAACCGATTACATTGAATCGCTCGAACTTGTCATGATCAATAAGTGGTCGTGAAAGTTAGTCATTCTTGCTGTCTATTAGTAGAGCTTGCTGAAAATCTCGGTGAATAATATCTTTACCACTATGTTTTTTCTTATTTAAGTACATGTTGCCTCGTTAGACGGCATCGTTTGGTTTGATCTTGTTTTTACTGCCGTTTTCATTTCAGATATACATGTATGTAAGTCTGGCTGTTTTTCTGTCGGTATTTTCAGTGTAATTGGTACTGTTGTTCCTCTTGCTCATTTAGTCACAGTGAAATCACAAGTACATTTTCTATACTGGGATGCAAACACTTGTCTCTCTTTCTTTTGTGATTTCTCTTGAAGATAACACTCACTGACTCCGTTGACATTACAAAGTTGGGAAACTTGGTTCCAAAGTTCCCTTTTTTGGTGCCAATCGTAGGCTAAACATCTTGCAATGATTGGTTCGGTAGACAGGCAAGACATTTGAGCCGCTGGGACTGCGAGAGCCGATCCAAATATTGCACTACTAAATCTAATTTGAAGACACCGCTTTGCTCTTACACTCTCGCGGATTGGATTGGCTAATACAATTGCCGCACGGATCAATCACAGAGTCGTGTTTTGGCGGACGTCAGGAAAAATGGGCAGCCGAGAAACGGCGCGCCTGTACCGCAGAGTGTCATTGTGACGGACGGGTGATTGTAACCGATTTACGGAATGGGTTGCGAAGTTCATGAGGGGTATTGTTAACACCAAAGATGTGCACAAGTCTTCCTTCCATGGCAGTTCAAGTTTCTCCTCTAGAAAGTCATCGGATAGACCTGCTCTGGTTTCTTTGTCTGTGTTAGTGGAGACATTTTTGGGGGAGAAAATCTAACTTTGAGTAATTCCGATATATTGAGCTGTAACCTTAGATGATCATAACCTCGGGGATTAACCATCGACGGAGCAGACCCCTGGGCCGTAATAGACACCTTTTTGACGGGTCAGTATCGAGATACGCGCGGTGCTTGCTCATCAGTCTAGAGTGAAATCTACATCGTATATGCTACATTCTGGTCTAATGATACATGTCAAGTTCAACTCCATTTTACCCTGTCGAACTGACAACAGCCCTTAAACGGAGCTGCATTTCCACGAGATCTTTGACGATAGATCTTAAGCGATGTAAAGTTACTTTATTTTCCCGCAGCAATATATATTTTTTTCTTCCTGGCTCGGTTTTCCTGTTAGCATCATATGATATCGCGTGTCAGAGTCCCCTGTCAGTGACCCTAAAGCATACCTTGATCTATTCGCAATATAAGCCACGTATGAGCAAAGCCAACATAGCTTATTAAACTACGATGACCCAATATAAACAATGACTCTTCGTCAGACAAAAGAAGACAATTTGGTTGAGAATTTAGGACTGTAAATAGAAAATGTACGACTGAATTACCGCCATCAGAATAAGATGTTATTGCATAATATGTGGTGGTTTTATTCCATACGATACTAATATCAATCCATTCTTTTTATTTCTATCACAAAAGACGACCATCATTCACCACCATTTTGTAGAAACTCGGAAAGGGGAAATTAAATCGAGCAAAATGGTCTTGTTTTCTTAATGGGCTAAATATTTGTCAAGTAAATTTTAAAGTAACGAGTGGGAAAACCAGGCATGAGACTAAGATTGTTCTTGGGTGGATGGATGGTAGGGATGGTGGGGGGATGCATGTGTCCCATTTCTCTTGCAATATCCGGGGGCATGTCCCATGAGAATTTAAGGATTGTTCATTGGAGTTTGTGCCGTCTGCCAGGGTCAGAGGGTTAGACAGCTTCTCCTAGATGTTCCACCAGGTTGACGGAAAGCAATAATGTGTTTACAAGCATCGTATTGCCAAATGTGAATAGGATTACAGTGTTGACATCATGAACCCTAAAAATGGATTTTTGTCTTGAAGGTTCTTTACATGAAATGTACTTCATCACTGGGACGTACTAAAGCAAATTGCTCACATAAACTCTTACTACATGATACACCTTCAGTTTGACATTCAGGCGAATTACACCGTATCGGGTACGGCAAACACAAGCTAAATTATCCAGGGGCGTGTACGATCACGCCTAGCGCTCAGCCCTGGGTCTTAAGTTTCGGTAATCAAAACTTCTGAAAATGGTGTGTAATAGAGTGGGAGTCGATGGCAATTGAAGCGCCCTGTAGGCTAGATAGCCACCGGAGACGATGATAGATTTTCGTTTGTGTGATCGAATTGCCAGTTTCTTGAACTGAAGCCATCTCGAGTTCATAATCTGCTTACGATTTTACCTAACACCTAAAAAGTACAGTTTCTGTTCGCTAAGCTTGCTTTGAATAAAATGAAGACACCATTTTTGTTGTCACTTATAAAGATAATTCCTTCAAGAGCGGTCAATTTTTACTCAAAATATTATAACATTAAAGGAATTACCTGTCAGTAATTTTTATGAAATTTTGATCCTTCAGTTGCTTGGCAAAATGTTTGCTTTTTCATACATTTTGAGAGAGGCTATCGTTCATTTCATCAGTGTGTTTATAACATCTAGCTATACACCATATGTTTGTCGTAAAAACAGACAAGGTTCTTTACATGAAGTGTTAGAGAACCTTTCGTTCATTAATTTTTTAGCCCCATCAACTCACGATTTCCTCAAAGATCTTGATTTCTTGCATTTACCACGCTCTTATCCCACGAGACAATGACAATGTAGTATTCAAGATCAAGGTTATCTCGAGAGGACAACAGTCCCGAGACCTTATGATATTCTTTGGAGCTTAAACCTTTCCTGTGCCCCAGTTATTAAATTATAAAATCGATGACGGTTTCGTATTAACGCTTGGAGAGTAATTAGTCGATACAAGAATCGTCTGTTGTCTGTTCGTACATGCGATAAGAGGACAATGAGAACCTCAAGGTTATTCAGAAGAGCCGTACACGGTAGAGCAATGCTATGGTATTGTTATCGGGATACGCACATCAATGAAGAGTATTGCTCGATACGATAGAATGATATCTTACTGTTGTTTGAAGTGTTGTTAATGCATATATAATGACGGTGGGAAGATGAAAGATAACGATACTCACGTATATTTGGTGTCGAGGTGGAGTCATTTAATTGTTTTGGAGAAGAAGGGGCCTGTTGTTGTCCACGTGTAGTTCTCAGGAGTTTAATTATGGCTATATAGGCCTGCGCATGAACGACGTGCCTGTGTCGAAAAAAGAATTAACAAACCAATATTCTTTTTTGAAGGAAAAAATAAAATATTTAAAGAGTTTATTTTGACTGTAGTAATGCTTGTGTCAAGTATCGCGATTGTAAGGCTGGAAGTTCTTATACAGATCGTAAGAAATGTTTCCATCGGCTTAGTCTAAACCAGCTTTTAGGACTTCATTTTTGGAACCGGATCAGTGAGCCAGCGTAAAGCTTCTACACCAATAATATCTTTTTGAATGTGAAATCTTCGTGTTACTGAAATGGATTCCACATTGTTAATTTGCCTATGCATTATTTGGAACGGTCCTTTACGAAATAAAAGATTTGAAAACACTTGAAGATATAAAAAATGTCGTTTGAGTACTGTAACTAATTCTCTTTGATATCACTGTCACGTTGATCCATGCACCTCGTATATGGACTTGATCCGATTATTGCAATCTTAGCAAACTGGTCTTGACTATAATACACCAATCCTTGTCTCAATCACCCTCAGGGCAAACGTCACGGTCGTATGAAGGAGGCTTTTAGCTGTCGAGAAGAACACTTTCTAGCTGATCCAATTTGCGTAAATCTCGGGTTAGATCAGGTTATTCGTCGCTTTCTGCGAGAAATAAAAGGCAAAAATGTAACAGTATAATCGGGAGAAGCTACAAATCCGTCACTTCATTTTCTTGAAGTTAAATTGCGGGCACTGACCAAAATTCAATTGTATCAATCTGTGAAGCAGGAAATTTTAGTTACCAGGAAATTTCTCTGCTTAGCAACATATACTGTAACTGTAGACTATCTAAACACATCTGCTTAATTGTACCATACTGTGCTAAGTAAATTAGAGTTTGAACCATTTTATGAAATTTGCAAATACATATACGGATGTATATGCACAAAGAATGACAATTAAGCATTAATAATACAATACCACTATGAATAAGTTCTTTTAAAAAGAATTCTTTCAGAAAATAATAATATCTAAGTATTTATAAGGCACACAGTATCTAACAGTAAATGTCCTTAAAAGGTGTTAATGTATTATCATTGTCCCGATCACAAGGGGCTCTTAACATCCAAACATTCCTAAAACCATCTCAGCTCCATAGGAATATACAAGCCTGATGCACAAACACCTAAACATAACCATATATGTCCTAGCAGGTACCGGTACCCATTTACTCCTGGCTAGAAAGGGCACGTAGGGGTGAAGTGACTTGCCCCAGATCATAATTTCACCACCTACTGGATTCGAACCCTCGACCCTATATGATCTGAAGCTACAAACCTAAACTTTACTTCGATTCGAAATTTGTTAAATTTTCTCTGAAGTAATGAAATGTATTCTATACGATATCTTTTTATACTCACTGCAAACTTGACATAGGCCTACATCGAATTGAATGTATTTAAAATTCATCTCGATTCTCCAATTTGAGGCTGTTAAATTTTCCCTTTTGCGTCATATCTAACTGTCTTCCATAGATTAAAAACAGGGACAAGTAACTACACAGAGATATTTATCTCAGTCGTCTACCAAGTGGTTCAGGAAATCGAGCAGGCTGTCGAGTGATCCTGACCCGGGTTAATCGCTCCTTCGCCCCCAGGCGGTCAAGCGAAGCCGCGCTGCTACCGCTCCGCCGTTGTATTGCCGCTCAGGCTAAGGTGATATTAAAGTTCAAGCGCTTCTGCTTCTACGGAAGCACTCTTTCTCTACAATATTAATATATCCCGGAGACTTTGCTGATGATTACAAATCACACAGGAAGCCAGGGATAGCTGGTCAAAATGACAATATTTCCGGCGGTTTTGTTGCACTACTTCTTCAGGGGAACTGTAAAGGTTCCCTTTCATTGTTAGATAGGCAATGCCATCGCCGTCTCTCACTGCGCGTTGTTTCTCTGTGTATTGTTCTTTACATCATGACTCTATTTATCATGCTTACAAACATAGAGGCACGATTAGTTGAATACAAGTCCCTATCCTTGCTTTTACTTGGTAAGGAAAGGAATGTATGGTAAATATATATTTATCTGCAGAAGAAAAAACTGTACATATAGTGATGAATATAGTGATATAGTGATAGTGTGAGGTGCCAATTTCAGATTCTTTCTGGCGATTTTTTAAACCATAATCACAGTGATATTTTCTTCTCCATATCAAAGTTAAAAAAAAAGGTTTTTAAAGAGTTCACATTAATCTGAAAGCAGTCTATACGAACGGTGGCTGAATGTTGCTACTGCCCAAAATGCCTTTGTATCATGGGCTTTGTGGGGTGCGTGGATCACATTCTTTACAATTAAATGGGGATTTCAGCAGTGGGGGGAGGGCAAGCACTCATCAGCAACACGCTGACAAACCACTGGAAGAGATCAATTTCTTCCCGGCAAACTGATGATTTTTTTATCTCTTTCATCTCTTTTCATTTTTGTCACCTTTCCCCCTGTTTAAATTTAAAAAAAATTCCGGGGGAAGTCCCGCCCCCTGTCTCCCATCCTTACGACGCCCATGCTTTGTATCGAAACAAGAGAAGTGGCTGGATGTGATTCGTTTAATAAGCAGAAACTTTGTTTTAAATTCCCACCAGTAATTCGGACGATCTATGAGACAGGCGACTCGCCTGCGCATATGGCTGGTCCCAAATCAAATTTAGCACGAAAATTATCACATTTTGGCACTCTTTCCCACCTCAACTACTGTAGTACTATAACTGGTTCATCTTTCTGCAAGCGGCGGCAAGACGTCGACCGGTAGATCGCAGCAAGATATTATTGTGAGAAGTAAGGATTGTATCTTTATTTGTTTGGCCAGTGACGGGTGTTATATACAGTGTACTTCAAGTGGCTTCCCAAGAGTCGGGAATTAAAATGGAAATCAGGCTGGTCGCATTGACGTGAGTGGGGTTGACGGGTGCGTCCAATCCTGCTACATTGCTAGCGGTTAAAAGAGGCATTACAGGAAATGCATCAAATCTGCTGAAATGCTGCTAATAAGCCAACTTCTTGGTCGTAGGGCCGTGCACTTCTACTTAGATTGATGCCTTTAATGGAAGAGGCGTTGGTCATCATAACACACAACTAACGATTGATTTAAGTATAAAATATTCCACTGATGCAATAAATTTAATTTAGAAATTCTAAATATTAAGTTCATAATTAATTTAGAAGTTCTAAATATTAAGTTCATAAGCTTTAACATCACATAACATTTACTGGGGTTAATACTTCATGGAAGTAACCAATTATGAGGTTAAAATCCATGTGGAATAACAGTTTGCTGAAAAGAAAAGTGCGGAGTATAGAGTTTGTTTTTCCTTGAATTGGCAGCCATAAAAGCTTAGGCCCTGTAGCTTGTCCGAAACAGCGTCTATTTGGCAATCGTCCACGCAAAACCCGCAAAACATGGGAAGAAAAGGTCAAAAGAACAGTATAAACGGATTTTACTTCTCCTCGTTGAATTCTGGGAGAGCATTAAACGGAGCGGGCATAACTATTAGCAAGTCCCATCCAGAACGGACACGAGGAAATGTACTTATCGGGCGTAGCAATAACCAAAATAATTAAATCTGACTAACATGATGTTTGGCTATTTTACATGATTTGAATCTTGTTATGATGTGCTCTACGTAAGCCCGCCTAAAAAGTACAACGGCCTTTCAGACACACTCCGAGGTTTATTCAGCGGATGGAATACACTTGGTTGTATAGATGTAGACTGTGATATGAGAGGCCTCTCCACATTCGTCGGAGACCTATTAAATCTTATCAAGTGATTTTGCATCAATTACTGCTCTGCAATTATACAATAATTCCTGCGTTTATATAATTGTTTGTAGCTATCATCATTTTGCCAGCGTCAAAAATGATGACAAACTCTAAATTGATGTCCAAATACCTGTCACATGAATCTTTGCTATATTTAAATATGAAGTTAATGCAAATAATATGTCGCTTTGCCTTTTATTTCTAACGTTTTAAAAGTTAATTGTGGACATATTATGGCAAACGGCATTTTGTTCAGTTTTGTCAAAAGTCCTAAATTTGAATGGAAAGATACGAGAAAGATATTTCATCTATGACATTTTTGTCTTTTTTTATGTTGGGTAATTTTCACTACTCCTTTCATTCAAGCTTTTAGATATAATTATTTTAGGTTTTCTGAAACATTAATGCTCTGGCTGTTTAGCGTTGTTACTTGCAGTCCAGCCGTCTGTCTGATGCACGTTACGTCGAAGCAGATGCACTCGAGTCGAAAATCGGTGAAAGATGTAGCAACAAAAAATCCACAAAAAGGAGAGACAAATTTCCATGATTCGCCAAAGGCCGTTGTCATTTTGTAAAACTCAGAAGTGCTGTAATCTTTGTTTTGTTTGTCAATGGTTTGCATTTCTCTCCCCTCGTAATATACATTATCATTACCATTGTCACCAAAAGCGGTTGTTACTATCTGTCGTTCCTACTTGCCCTGGGTGATCACTCACCCGTAAATTGTTGGAATCTCAGCAAAAGCCTGAGAGTTAAAATGTTGTAGTTCACTCCCAACTTTCTGACGGAATATAAAGGAAATATGTCTATTATTTTCGCGATTTGCTCTGCCAGCGGCAACTGCATGTCAACATGCTGAGAGAAGCCTTCCGGCGACTACATCTCATAGGTGATGGCCAACGCTACAAACCAGCCAAGGAATACAACTATTCGAGTAAGTGCACTGTCACTGAAGGAAACTCAGTGCTGCCCTGGGAACATTTCAAACTCTAGACACACAGGTCCACATTTGGCAGTATAACCACTTAAGGCATGACAGCAGGAAGTTGGAAGCGCACGTCTGTGTTGTCTGTTAACTGTCTAGTCTGAATAGATCAAATTCACCTGACCACATTGTGTTGACTAATCGTGATGTTGCTGTCTGAAAGCCATGACATGCCCAGCCGTACAGTAACACAGACATCAATGTGAAAAAGATACAGGCGCTGGTTAACGGCTTTCACTGGCATAAGTAACTTTCTAGCGAAGCACAACCTTTCCATGGGGCCTTATCATGCGCGAAGCATTTCGGTTTCCTGCGAGGGCGCTTTTTATGTTTTTCTTGCACAAGGCGAAATATAACAATTCGGATTGAGGGGGCTTAGCATTGCAGCGAAAAACACAAAGGAGGAAATACAGCAACAACAACAAAAAAGAATTGGATTGAGAAAATGAAACTAGTATAGAAACATCTGCTTGCACACGTAGACGTTTTATGTAACCGTTTTGCGGGGAATTGCGAGTTGGACGATACATATAATGCAATGAATTGTGCTTACGAGAGCATTTGAGACGGCTTTTATTCACAAACATTTCATAAACACATTTCATTCGGTTAATGTTGCACACATCTATTGCTACTTGTCCTCAAGTCAAGTTACTGAAATAAGTAATCGTCCACAAAACGTTTTGCACAGATGTTTATATCTTTCTTGTTAGTTTTTCTTAATGTTTACTTATTACGGTTGTTGCTACCTCTGTATTGGTTTGGTCTGATGGTGATGTTGTTGGATTTACTTTATGGTTCCAACAGTTCTGATTTATCATTTCAGTTTCACCACTGGTGTCATATACAAAGAGTGTTAGAAAAATGAATGACAAGTCGATAGCTCAGCTCTGTCTACCCCTAAGAATTCCAAGCCAGTTACTCAAACAAAAAATTGCAATGAAAGTGCCAGGTTTAATAGCACGTTGTACATCAGCCTGAGGCAGACTGGTGCTAGCGGAGTGCGGTAGCCCGCTACTTACCCCTCTGGCTGTTTACAAAGCAACGGAAAATTGGTGTGAAAAGCCGCGAAATCCAAACTAATAAACTCCCTGTCCAACGACTTCAGAAGATAACCGACTCGTGTGAGGAGCATGCGAGTCAAACGCTACAGCATAGCTGTATAAACAGGGATCAAATCTTGGATAGAATCGCGCGCAGTAATAAAGACAGCCGTGTTTTGACGTTTAGGGTAAATCGGGTCTCAAGACTGAGGCAATTAAGCAATTTGCTCAACCCTGACAAGAATTACAAATCTTTTTGACATTAATATTTGGATGTTATTATTTGCATGTGTAAACAGCCGATCAGGCGGACCTAATAATGACGTCACCCTGTCAAGGAGATCATACTGCAAACACTGACCAATTGTTGTACTTTCCTGACTTTCCCACAAACCTATGCAGGTCTTTTGTTGGGATGCTATTCATGTTCAATGGGTCGTATGAATAAAAAGTAGCACTTGCATTTACTACCATTTTTGAAGCATTTACTTGTGCTTGTATGAATAATAATGAAGCAAATACTTTAACTTTAGTGCAATTGCTTAAAAGCAAAAGTATTTACTTTTTTCTCTTTAAGCTTGTGCTTGACAATAAGCAGTTGCTTCATTTTGTGTGAATAAAAATGAGTAAGTTCTATAGAATTGGAGCATTTACTTAGCATTTTTCAAGACTGGGTCTGGGCAAGCTTGAAAACGAGGAGCATTGACTAATGTTCAAAATGGCAGCGTTCATGAATGTCATTCGAAAGGAAAAGCTGTATGCTTTTAGGAGGGAATCTCAAGAAACCAGATGCAGGCAGTTGTACCGATTTGAGAGTGGCAGAGCAATTTTCTTCATCATGGTTTTTGCGATCAAAATTACTGCCATCGTGCTTATCTGCCATGCTGAGGTCTCAAGATACAGCACCGTGCTGCACTGTGTGTGTCTGTACGTGCAGACAATTGAAGCCCTATTGTGCAAAACCGTTCGGCTGTGAAGTCAGCCACAAGCAAAGCATTTGCTACTATTGGTACAAGCAGATTCTGAACAGTAAGAGAAACATTTTATTCTTATTCTCAATGGATTGAGTTCTCAGTAAATGCTTTTGCTTGAACTTCATAGCATTTGCTAGTTTTTATCCTTGCGACCCAATGCGATCATCAATGTGATACTAAAGCAGGTTTTGTGTGCTTGCAATATTGAGAGGAAGTATTTTTATTTTAATGTGCAGTCGAGGCTTTGTGCGTACACATGTGCATCCCAGAAAACTATGCTGATGGGGATCAACGTGTCAGTAAGAGTTGGAACGTTTTGATAATCTAGCTCGCTTTACCATGGCAAGATATATCTTGTCACCGAATCCTGTCCTAAGTCGTTCAGCAATCAGGAGATAATACTTTTGTCTTCAGAAATATCTGCATATATTTTGTCAGTCGAACTAGATAATTGTCCAAAGCAAGATTAATAAATTACGGATTCACGACATCTGACAACTTCTGAAAGTGTAGTTACAAGCATTAACAAAATTGAAACCTGCTGCTAGATCAGCAAACCTAACTCCACGCATAATCATTAAGTTTCTTGCTCATCCTACATGATTTAGCCTATCAGTAACAACTGTGAACGTTCTTAGTTCTTAAGCCTCCACTTTCGAATAAATTGAACAGAATAAATTCAATGAAATTAAAGGACTCTTCACAGTAATAAAACGTTGGGCAAAAAGGTTGGCGTAGCTAAATTATCAAATTGGTCATTTTTAGTATTAAACTTTATAGTAAAAGTTTATTATCTCTCTTGACTTGTAGCTCCTGACGTTAAGACCGTAACATTTAATTCTGACCGGCTATTCTTCCCGAAAAACTAACTGATTTCCGATTCATTAATCAGTTTCCACCTGTTTACGGGTCCAGTTTGTTGTAGGCATGTTCTACCGGTACTTTTTTCCTTCCGTCCAAGCCCTAATGCAGATCATCAGCTCGTTTCTCGAATTACGGAGGGTTGCGTTTCCTTTATAGTCCATCTGAAAGAACAAAATACCACACATTAAGACTGTACAGCATAACAGGTTATATCTGAAATGAAGACTTTTCATATGTCAACTAGATGTATTGGAATAATGTATTAAAAATTTTAGCTCTGGAAAAGAAGTCAGAAAAATTAAATCAGCGTTCGGGTTCCAGAGAAATGAAATAAAAACCGCTAGTTTTCACAGTTTTATATACTTAATTGACATCCTGCTATGAAGTGTCACTGGAAATTCCATAAAGGCAGTCAATAATAGTGACTTTAACTTTTTCTTTCAGATATCAGCTAACGAACGAAGTTTAAAGGAACCAGGAAATAGAAATATTTTTATATATTTTACTATAAATCCTTGAAATTGCATCTTTGGGTTTCAATTAACATTTTTGCAATTTTAACCCATGTTTTGATGCTTTATTGGTTTTATGCTAATACATATTTGCATATTCATGAGCAGAACTATGATGTCATCCAAGGCGCTGAATCTCAATGTTGCACTGATTTGTGCACAGAAAATTTCTAGATCTTTTAACCACTGCTATGGCAGATTTTATTTTCACTCTTATTGCTGTGTAAGTATATGGCAATCCTGTAAAATCCTTTTCACAGAAATGTTCCTAGATAGCAAATTCGGGGTTATAACTTTAACATGAATACATGCAACCTGAACCATGTCTTCTTGGATTACATCAAAGCAAAAGCACCCCCACTTGTCCAGAAATGCTCGGTAAATTTTTAATGTTTGAAAAAGTGCACCGTTCAGTTCACGTAACTCAAAAAAGATTCAACCAGTCTTCATACATGGAAGATGAGTACAGAGATACACAAAAAGTGATTCTAAGAAAAATTCATTTCCTGGATCCTTTAAATCTCTGTATGGTTGGACTCAAAATACAGTCGTTTAGAAATAGTCCCATTACCTCCGGTGGTTTAAAATTTTCTTTGGAAAAAAATCAATTAAATTTTATTTCTTGCAGTAACGTAAAATGTGTGAAAGTAATTTTTTACCTCCTTCAAGTTATCATTGATCCAGACGGTGCCAGAAATTACTCTCTTTTCTGTGATAGACATAATAATAATAATTGTGTAGAGATAAAACTATACAGTTGAACTAGCTTTTTAACCTAAAGAGCCAAGACAGCTGTTTTGGAAACCTTTGCATAACAAACTAATAAGCCGCATCAATCGATGGGTCTGGCCGTCAGTCAAAATCACATCTCTTAGGATCGTAGCTACAATTCTGGCCCAAATTGTTGGGCTACGTCTCAATAGCCAGACCCTCCCCAGGTCCCCCACTTTCCCGGTCAATGTTGTCATCTCGAGCTGGATCGCAGGCTAGGGCGTGGTTTGATGGGGGGGGGGTCAGGACTGTTGTTTCTGACAGGTAACCCCGCGTACAGTTCGGTCAATACGTCGTACCATTATACTGTCGAGTAGCTTGACCATTTGCATCACAGATAAGGATTCTAAGGTTGCAGTCACTATTGGACCTACCTCCCTTTGTGACGTAGCAACCTTTAGGATCGATTATTTTACCATCAGCGCAGTAGACATCTTTGTAATGATATGGCAAATAGTTCAGGTAGGTTTGACTCCAGCAACCATATCACGAGTTGTAAGAGAGCAAAACCTAACACCAGAATCTTTTGACAGTTGGATGATTCAGGGGTCAGACCTACAAAGACCTTTTCTAAACCATGCAGAATTCATGCCTGTGTAACCTTTCAATTCCATATTTTATTCGGGGTGATGGATTTTGCTTTGCATGGCTAACACGGTAGCTGTCGTTAGTCTAGCAAATTTTGCGAATTTTGGCAATTAAATTGCTTTATTTCAGTTTGGTGTGTCTGAAGTATTTGCTCTTATTTTGTTGTTTTTGCTACATTCTGTAGAAATAGGTCTCTCCTTTAATGTTCCTTATTCCGAGGTTTTGTTTCTTGTCTCGAATTTTTGATCTTGTAAATAGGCATTACTGTAATTTTCAGAATTTAAGTAATGATGTAAACCAACTTACCAGCCACAATTTTGAGGGTAAGGTTGAGTGCTTGTCTGATTTTCGGTGGGTTGGGAGATATGGTCAACTTGAATGGTGGTCCTATTAATCAGAACATCGATCTATCCATGAAATCAATAGCTTACAGGTATTATGAGATCCATAAATATGTTTTTGGACTGTCAAGTTTAAACAATCTAACTATTTTTTTAGTTTATTACAAACGATTAGATTGGTATTTCACAATGATTGTTGTTTGAAGAAAAACACCGATCTTTAAACTGCACGATTCAATCGCAAATCTTTCGCCATACTATGTTCCTACTTAACAAAATGCCAGTCACAATGCTACGTATATACTTAATGTTTTGGGCTGTAATAGTTGCCTAGATTCAAACCATGCCCAGTAACTTGCATTGTTGATACCGACTACTGAAATTAAAAAGAAATTTTGTGTCATTAGACATGGAATTAGAAAACCCCGAAAACAACTTTAAAAATTATCTGTGTCGCAGAGCACTTATTAATTGATGTACACCTTAGTCTTGTAGAAACGGATGACTATCTCAAAAGTATTTTGTTACGAATATAAACCGACGCGTCGGGTATTCAAACTTTAACCGTTTGATGACCAAAATGGAGTTTTACACGTCATGTTTGTCTTCCTGTTGATAGTTTCATTTCTCTTCATTCTGCACAGTGTGCCGGGATCCTTTTCTCCCTCCGATCAACTTTTTTTGTACATTTCAATAAAATTTTTGGCCCTGGATTTTATACCGCATTTCTGTACTTGTGCTGTGTTTCAGAGTTCACTGAGGGTCTCGCGTTCTTAACGGCACCTGGTCGCATGGTGACTCCCCTTCAAAGATTAACAGAGGTGGCTTTTACATCTTTAGATCCTCTCGATACACTATCCTGTCAGAGACTAGACATAATCTGATCTGTCAGCAATGAGCAACTCTGATAGTTTTCCTATTTTTGCAGTGCTTAGGTTAGTGCTTCCCCCAGTTGATGATATTCAACTGTACGTCACCATGACAGAACAACAGCGTTCTGACGCCATTCAGCGATTGAAGTCATGCCTCACACACATACATTCTTGTTCCAAGGCCAATAAGTTCAAATTGAATAGCGACAAAACTGAAGTCATCCACATCATTCTCTCAGTTTAAGAAACATACTTTAATTGAAAGTATATGCATCTCTGACTTCTGCACCAGACCTGTTACTAGCGCTCGTGACCTTGGAACCATTGTAATGTCAAACCTTCGAATGCAAAACCAGATCAATAACATATGTCGCTCTTTTTATTTAGCTCTTCACAAGATAGGAAAAATTCGAAAATTCCTTGACCAAAAACGACGGAAATGCTTGTCCATACTTTCATCTCTTACGGCCTGGATTTCTGCAATAATCTATTACACCGTATTCCTGATTCTCAAACTTCGAAACTTCAGCGCATTTAGAATTCCGCCGCCAGACTTGTTACACGTTAATCATCAAGGCAACATATAACTGCTATTCTTTGCACTCTTCACTGGCTACCAGTCAATGAGCGAATCGCTTTCAAAATTCTACTCCTCTTTCACAAATGCATCCATGGCTCAGCACCAGCATACCTCCCTGAACTTATTCAAGTATACCAGCCGTGACGCACCCTCCGTTCTAGCTCAACATTACTGCTCGATACACCGATCACTCGCACTAAGACTTATGGACAGCGTTCCATCATGCATGCATCGCCATCGCTTTGGAACTCTCTTCCTCACCATATCCGAATTTTAAATAGCGAATATGAATTTGAAGCAGTTCTCAAACTTACTTGTTCCATTAATTGCTCTTAATTTTTGTTTCTTGTAAAGCGCATCGGGACCTTGGTGTGATGCGCTATACAAAATTATTATTATTAATATTTTTTCCATGCCGCATGTTGATTGATTAGAATGTGTTCTGTATTGTTAAACTTACCGCAGTTCTCATAGGCTCTCGTTGGTACAAAAAAATCGGCAAAAAATTTCATTTACCGCAATTAGCAGAGATAACTTTAAATAATGTTATCAATGGGTTGTTTTGAAGAGAAGAAAATCAAAATGCATTTCACAAATTAAATTACAAGTCAGCAAAACGAACAACAAACAGCAAAATCAGCAAGCCTATTACCTTCCATCAGAATCTTTCAAGAACTCCCTGAAATGGTATTGCTCAACTAAGCTAATTGGCATTTAATTAACAACCCACAATGAGGTGCTTTACAATGGCATTTGTAATGGCTAACTATTGGGGATGTTTTGCATTACACAGCTGTACTGCTCCTTACATCTCATACCTACAATGTAATTAATACTATAAAAATAATGTTTACTATCGTGGTTCTGAAATGACGCCACAGGTGCATTCCCATTTGATAATGGTCAAAATGGTCTACATATACGTGTAATTCCCCTGCCCCCAGTTATCTTTGGATCCTCGTCATTTGCTGCCTAGGCTCTAACCTGTCTTAGTTTCCATACGTTTTTAAAAATAGGACGAAAAAATCACTAAACAAAAGACGTGTGATTGTTGTCATGTTGCAAAAATGTGAAAAGATATATGTGATATTTCTGATTTCTGAATTTGTTTGTGTGCTCACAAATACTTTTTGGGGTTGAAACCTTCCAGCATGTATGAGAAGCGCATACATCACATCAGTGCCTTGAATAAATGTTTGCAGGTTAGGGGCCTGGACTGATTCTCATCCTGTGTGATTAAAATTAATTGCTAAAGTAGGCCTATAGGTAATAAAAGAACCAGAATCAGTCCATCAAAAACTTGATAAGTCACATATTGAATAGACATTAGCAATATCATTTAATATAAAAATGAACAAAGCGAAACAAATATTGATGGAAAGAGCAAAAGTTAGATTAAATAAATTCACGAATTTGATTTCTTTTTTAGTGCGAAGGCTTACTATTCCCATAGGCATAGGTTTCATTGCAGATTATATCACTCGTAATTACATGCGTAATTGTGGTGTTCTTATTTGTACATGAATATTACTGAGGGAAGACCAGGCCTCGTGACGTACTACACTAGCTACAAATAAATGCGGCTGTACTTTTGTAAACTGCTTTGATACAAAGGCTATTCACATTGAGTGATCAGCGTGCTTTGAAGTGTGACCTATGCACCCGCTGATGGTAAGCCTACGCACCTAGTCTTTAAAATATTTTTTCTTTCTATTTTATAATGTTAATTTCTCTAGATCTACAGTTTCAAAAGTATTTTGGGGCACAAAGTCCGACATGGATATGACAAAGTGGTTTTGAAGGATGTCTGCACTTCGGCTGTTAAAGGAAGGAGGGTGAATCTCAAACTGTAGCAAGTTTTCTAAATGTATTTGTATTCCATAAACAGGATTAACCAAAAACTTGTTTCTTATTGTTACCTGGCACTGCTTTGGCCTGTTTCCCCAAATAAAGACGTGCCCGAATTCAGATACAAAATATTCCCAAGTACTCCCAAAGAATAAGGTCTCGTCTGTAATGGTGTCGCCCTCAAAGGTAGCAGACTGAGTGATTATAGAGGGCGTCCTTCATGTCCCCACGAAGCCCTGGCAAAATGAAATGAACTTGGTACTCAGCCGATTTTAAGGTTAATATTTTTGTGCACTATAGTGGCTGCACTTCTCTTGTAATAGAATAAGCGTCATACATAAACTGTAACATTTTTTTGTATGTTGAAAAATTATGTCTATACTTTCAACTGCCGCCACCTATCACTAAAATATAAAATGGAAGTGTAACAAAGATTACTTTAATTAAGTAGAATGTTATTGTTTCAACAAACTTTCATTTTGACCTATGACGAAAAAGTATTAATTTAACTTTAACACCGCATTGTTTCTTTACTCTTACTGAGCATCTGATTTACAAAGACAAGGATCAGAAACGTTTGATATAGATGCATTTTAGAGCAAATAAGCTAACGTGCTATTATAAAGTATGTTTTCATGTAGACAATTCCAGTTTTTCATTACATTAGCAATAGACTCTGATATAGCAATTAACAGCAATTAAAATATTTATTAATTAATGTTGTCTCACACTGGATTTAATCATATTTGGAAACAGTAATTAACATTTGGACAAATAAAGCAAACTGCGCATGAAGATCTCAGACTGCTAACCAATTTCTCATCAAGATGAAAATGCAGATGATAATTAGGCTACGTGGAAAACAACAGCTGCTCTCATCACATGAAAGTTGGTCACGATATTCATGAAAATGCAATGACATAGAACGACTCCATGCTCTCTGACTGGTTACATGTATAAGAAATCAACCATTTAGCAGGAGAAAGTAACATGTCCTGCCTCATCGACAAGTTACCTCTCTGTCCAGAAGCCCTGATGCAGATCACCAGCTCCTGTGCCTCATTGTGAACAGTTGCGTTTGTTTTATAGGTTATCTAAAAATACATACGAATTGAGAAATTAAATACATAATTCCTAAGATGACGCAAGTCAGTGTGAAAGGTCAATTATGAGAGAATGGCATCATATGTCGTTGGGCACTAATTAGTAATTTTAGCAATATCAACAAATGAAAGAAGTTTGATACATCAAATCTTTCTGTGGTTGGACACAATACGTGTGCATCAAATTAGTATGGAATTGTCACTTGTTTGAGTGAAGGAAACGGTACTTGTTTATAGTAGGGAAACCCAAACCATTCCACATCAATCAGTTTACCTTTTTGATGTAGTCATTAGTTAAGAAGGAAGTAGAGAGAACTCTCTTCTCTTTGAGAGTAATGAAAGAAATAGTAAACAGGAATATGAAAACAAATATGTTACAACAAAATAATTAATTTTAATGAAAAAGCATACGCAATGTTTATGATGTTCTGGTTTCTCTTTTCATGCAGTAATTATTCAGCAACAATTTTTCGGATCTAATAACGGCTAGAGTCAAAATGAAAACAGTGTATCCGCTCCAAGCTGAAGTGCACCCCCAATCGACAAAAGAAAGACAGGTGATTACAAGCGGGTTCTTGCATGCGTTCTGCGTGTACGCAAAGGTCCAGTTCGGGCGGCCTGTTCTTCACACAGGTTTCTTGTTCTCACGCTTGAACGTCGGGAACACTACCCAAGAACACTGTTCTCGGAACAGGATCACACACCACCTCCTCGTCAGGGTTTTACAGGAAAACATGGAAAAACTTGTGAGATGAGCTGCAAAAGTAGAGAGATGCTGACAAAGCTAGAGACAAGGGGAAGTTTGGCAACATTAACATTAATTATTTCCGGGACAAAGAAATGAATGTTCCTGTTTAGATAGAAAAGAATTTAGCCCAGCTATCCAAACATTAACTCTCGATTCGTGCATGGACGCCGCCGTGTTGCATGTCGCTTGCCATTAACCACCAGCAACGATCGGGTGTATGTTCCCGGCATTCGAGCGGTCGAATCACGCACAATAAACCGATCTGTTCGTGTACATACGAGAACAAACCGCCCAAACTTAGCCATTGACCATTATGCTTACAAGTCGGAATGAATTTTGCAGAGAAAGGATAATGTAAAGAAGGAGTGTAGCCGGCTTAAGTAGCTACGTGCAGGAGTCATTTTGTTATGAGAAGAGATTCACTATCAGGAATGCATTGTGGGATTTTTAATGTCAAGCTTACCACAGTTGGCATAAACTATTCGTTGTCCTCGGGTCGTAATTTCCAGATGTATCACAACGGCAATCGTGATCATCCATGCTTAACAGAAGCCATGAAGCTTGCCACTAGAACATCTAATAGATAGATAAGTTGTTTTCCCACTAATTGGTTTACTTCTTACAGACAATAACCCCGATCTTTTCCATAGTTCCAGATTAGAACTATAATTAAGAGTTAACAATTAATTTGTCAGCACGTTTAATTTCTCCAATTAAATGTTTGATCCTAATATATGCTTGAATCACGTGATCTCTGGACTTTGCTTCCAGGCTTGTTTGTAATTCCTACCTGAAACCATCGTGTTGTAAAAAACATTTGAGCAGATTTTATAACTGTGTTGGTTTTGTTGTTCGTAGTTTTCCGTGTACAACCAATGGGTGCTTGCATCGTTTGTCGATTTGGTCAAATCTGTCGATTTCTTTTCTCATGAAACATTTTTTTAGACCTGCTTTCTTTTTGATAGATTGATAATTTCCACAGATTTTTTTTCAAAAATGTTCGGCGTCCTTCCCTAGTTTCTTGGTATAAAAATCCCCCTGATCCTTTTCCTTTATGAACGACGCCAGCATCGCAAACAATTCTGTTCTTTTTCTGTATTGCTACACTAATCCATCAGGCGAATGCCAAACATTTTGCAGTGGAATCTCTCCAATTGCAATGTGTTCAACTTTTGCAAATTCAAAGCACCAATATTTGATATGAGGTCACAATTAAAAGAACAATAAAAACTGATTTCAAAATATTTGTTCAGCTTCTTCAGCATTGAGTAGTAAGAGTAAACTTGAGGGCAAGGATGGGGGGGAGGGATGGTTAAACCTCCTTCCTGCTCACTGATGTGGAGTACGTCTAAAGGTTGCAAGGGCCTTAAAATCATAAACCGTTAAAGGTCTTGTTTTACGTGAACAGCTATAGGGACAAAAACAGAGGTTAAATGGTTTTATCAACGGCCACAACTATAATGTAGTACTCTCCACTATGTACGAACACAAATGTACCGCCCCCCGAAAAAAAATCCTGGATCCTATTGGCCCTGGTTGGCAGCTTTCACTCTGTCCTCTACATGAGAATATGATTCAATAAATCCTCGTTAACATTTTTTGGGAGGGGGATAAAAATTGTCTTCACGGTAATTTATCCATTCCCCCCCCCTCATAATTTGTCAGTAGTTCCATAAGGTACCCTAGATAGACTTAGTTTTGCATTTCCTAAAATATTACCCTGTACATTTCGAGCCAGAAATACTTTGGAAAGCCTGAAGATCTTAAATAGGAACATGTTTACATGCATGTGATTTTAATTAAGGATAAAGAAACCGACAAGACAAAACTGAAAAAAATCAAAATAAGAATAAACACAAACCAATCACTCCATAAAAGGAGCATCTCTAAACTACAACATCAACGATAAAGCAACAACTAACAAACACAACCACACACTAAGAAAAAAATACACAAACATCTACAAAATTAACACCGCCCTGCTGTTAAACCCGCTGGTGGGTACAACCCAAAATAGACTGAGTACGAGACCCTTCAATTTACATATGACCTTGTGGATACTCTTGCAAATAATTCATACTCATACGTCATGGGAAAATAGAACCATTGAATATGAGGAAGGAATTTATAAAAGTCATTGTGTTGAAACGGAACAATTCATCTCAAGCTTGGGTGGTTGTGACTATATATAGCCGCGCATGCTTTTCATGTCTTTATCAAGTTGTTATCCTTTGCCGCGTTCATGCTTACAGTTATTTGACTGTTGCTTTGGACGAGTAGGGAAAGGCCATTGTAACCTACAGCCTAAAGAGATTTAGCACTACATGTATCTTCATACATAAAGCAAACTCATTGTTTTACGTCAACCACCAGTATTCCGAAAATCTTCATCAGATTTTGAGAAGGATCTTCAGCACAGAGGTAAGGTAAGATCAGTAATAATAAACGGAGCTCTCCGTTTTTCAGTATGGTGTGCTTGTGCTTGTTTATCATAGGCAAAATAGCCACCGACTATGCAGGCTCTAGCTATATGCTTATGCTGCATGAGCTATTTTCATGTGGTGATAAAGTAAAGCTGTCTACGTTTGAAGAAGAACGACATAAAAAGATGAATAAACGCAAGTGTGCATCAGTGTAAGTCAAGAGTTACATTGATGGCCATTCATTACTAGGCCTAGAATAAAACGTATTAACTACAACTATCAACTCACCTTCCCACTCCTTATACTAAACCAAATTATTCTTTCATGGATGGTTGTCTTTTTTGAATCAGGTCAAGAATGACGTCACATGTTACATGTGTAGTCTATGCATCCTCATGGATAGGTGTGCTATTCCTCTCCATCATGCCAAACCTTGCAAGAAGTTTCATTGACTGTACTGGTATAGGTATTGGTAGGCCTTATCATCCGTCTTGCTGCATCCCGCGTAAGTACATAGGCCCTAAACGTTTTCTACATACAGGAAAATCTGACACTTTAGAACCACACATTCCCATCTTTTTTTTAGACGTTCACTTTCCGTAACGATCCCTCCGATCTTAACATGACAGAAATTGTCGACAGGAACACAGTCAACCCAACCTTCATTGTTAGACCTGTTACTGTTGATCGATGGGAATTGGATGTTAACATCAGCTGGGCCAAGCCTCAAGGAGAGATGAGTATGATCAATAACCAGTCGTCATTAAATTATTGATTATTCATGTTAAATTACAAAAAGTATGGTAGAGAAAAGCCTTAAGCCTTGCACATATTTAATTATTAAACCATTTTCTCCTCTTTCCCATTGTCTTTAGCTCGACGACTTTACGTTCTTCCCACTTCTTTTTTCTCAGATTTTGATGCTTATGGTGTTCATAGGTTAGATTACACCAGACTTCCTCCAGTCATTGCCAGTTGTGACGATTATTACTCGAACTTAATCATTGTCGTAAGTTTATTTTTGGCTCTGTACGATTTTCTTTGACCATTGCTAAGAATGCATTTGAGCTTGACTTGATTTTAATCAATTAATAGATGCTTGTCATTTATATTGGAAGTATCAAAAGGGACAATATAAACTCACGCCTAAATGCTGTTGACTTAGTATTTATTGCATTCTTCCTTTTTAGCAAGTGGAGTGGATACTTTTTAGAAACGTCCCTTTTGGATCGACCCCGTTTTTCATTGTAAGTGAAACTTCAGATCTAAATAGAGCTGCTTTGTAAAGTTACAAAATTGCAAATGATTATTATACATGATCCTAAGCATCGGCAGAATTTCATTTCTATGTTTATGTACTAAAAATAAACACCAATCGAAGAAAGTTTTGTTGGTTTTAAGACAAAATGTGTGATAAATCAGAAAACTAGAAACAAGAAATAAAATAATTTACCAGAAATCTAATTTTCATATGAATACTTTTCCTACCATCAGGTTTTTACCGCCAACCGAACAGCTGAGCTCATTAACCGAGAACAAAGTATCAAGGAAATCGCAATGGCAGGTAACATGTTACATTCAAACCGACTGGGGTATAAACATTAGTTTTGTTGACTTTGCCATGCACCTCTTTTGTGTATTAACTGACGTAATTCGACCAATAATATACTTACATTTGTTGGTTAACTGTTTTCTGCATGGGACTGCACTTAATAGTCGTGTATCTTGACCCCAGCATGACGTATAAAATTGACCACTTTTGTTGTACTCAATTAAAAATTCCCGTTTCTAAACTTCCTAACATGTGCCCAATGATACCTTTGTTTATAAATTCAAATCAATTCAGTTTAAAAGAAAAATATTATCAAACACTCTACAAACGTATCTCATTCCAAAATATATTTCTGTTTTCAAACCATTTTCAAACATCATGATCTCAGAAGGGTGGATTTCTAAATATTCAACATTTTCAGCATCTTTTGCTTTTTAATGAGTGACATAGTGGGATTGAAATGCCAACTGCTTCATTAATCTTTCTTCAATAGATTGCTACGACAGTACAAGGAGTATTTCCTTCTGTCGAACACAAAGTAAGTTCTTTTAATAACTTTTGTTGGTTTTATGAGCGAAAGGTTCATCATGGAATATAATTCCAGGTAAAAAGTTGGCTTTGATTTTCGAAAATCAAAAATGTTACAGTTCTAACGTTGTATACAGTCCCTTTGTTGACTAAATGAGAGCAAGTGCGATTTGGAACCTTTCCAAATGTTGATGAACACTTTTCAGGTATAGAAGTGGCAGGGAGTCCGATCGACTTACGAGTGGACTTGATAATTGCGGAGGAGCAAGTGGGAGATGCCACACCCATAGTTTCAGTTATGGTGTCATGGAACCCACCAGTACAGATCAAAAGCAATGCCACGTTGGTAGGATTCGCTCTTGTGTGGTACATGAACGAAGCTGTACAGCTACCAGCAGTTAACACTGATGTCCCGATGGTAAATATTAACTCGATTGTTTTGTTTTCAATGCGTGACATCTGTATCATATCCTGAGAGGCAATTTCAAACTTCCATTTTTTAACATTTGCGCGAAGTAACTAAACTAGTTGAAGGGGTTTCCAATTGAAAAAAATCTATCACTTTTCTTTCAGAGCTTTTACATGTTCTTGAAATACTGATTGACATGAAATGGTTCAATGAGGACTTCATTATTTTACTAAGTTTTGGAAAAAAAATTGACGTGTTTTGTGGCAAGCTCGAGATCACTATCCTGTAGAGTATTGTTGATATTCATAGACTTATCAACTGATAAATTCCACTGCCTAGGCTTCTGACTTATCAACTGATAAATTCCACTGCCTAGGCTTCTGACTTATCAACTGATAAATTCCACTGCCTAGGCTTCTGACTTATCAACTGATAAATTCCACTGCCTAGGCTTCTGACTTATCAACTGATAAATTCCACTGCCTAGGCTTCTGACTTATCAACTGATAAATTCCACTGCCTAGGCTTCTGACTTATCAACTGATAAATTCCACTGCCTAAGCTTCTGACTTTTCAACTGATAAATTCCACTGCCTAGGCTTCTGACTTTTCAACTGATAAATTCCACTACCTAGGCTTCTGACTTTTCAACTGATAAATTCCACTGCCTAAGCTTCTGAGTGTTCAATGCATTTTTAACTGAAAAGTGGTTGAACTTTACATGTTGATTTAATTTGTATATTTTTACAGAGCATGCGTGAATATGACGATCCATTTAGCTTGTTGTTCAACCATTCTTTCCAAGGTGTGGAGGTGACCAACGAAAATAACTTTCGAGTACAGGTTAGACACGTGACGTTGTTACCTTTAGTTAAGTTCGTATAGTGTTTATGCTTAAGCTATACATTAAGCCTGCCCGTTTGAAGTCAATCATGCTTCACTTAAGTAAGTTTGACCCGTAATCGTTTTGTCTGTCTGTCACATAGTTTGTTGGTCAGTTACCCATTTGACCGGTTGCATGTCGATCTTTTGGTTATTTGTTTCCTCTTGAAGTTTCATGTCAGGTCTGTCGGGTGGTTGGCAAGTTGGTTAGCTAGTTGGTTATCGTTTCAGTAAGGTGAATCATCCAGTCAGACAGAAGGTTGTTGGATAAATCCCACAATTTCTGTCAATCCCAGACATTCCTTCACAAATTTGCCAGTACGTCAATTAACAATTCTGCAATTATTGTTTGCCATTTCATTTTCCCATGGGCTATTTTCATGATAACCAGCTCATCCTAAGATACCATTATTTCTGGTTTGGTTACAGGTGCGAGCTAAGATTAATGACACAGAATGCAGTGGCGTAACCTGTTTAGGAAATGAGGCCGTGCTCTCTTTCTCTGTTGGTCCTGAAAATGTTACTACCGTATTACCTGACAGCCCTACGAGTACGATATCTGGTCCTAACGGTGACGTTTCTTCATCTCAACCCATTCAGTACATTCCCTGTATGCATCATGATGTAGGCTTGGCTTGTCATTTCCAAATTAACTGTAGAATTTCGCCAAATCTTCGGATGATGACCTACTAGACCCCTCCACATTTTGTTTCCATTTCTACTACAACAAAATCCAAGCATGCTTATAAAAATCTCACTCTAGAAAAATTAATTAAAATTAATCTACAAATGATATTATTATGTTATTTTGAGTTAGGATTGCTTAGGACTAAGCTGTGTTATAAGTCCCTGAGAGCAAACATTTTGAGATTTTGTCTTATTTCCGCAGATCTAACACCAAGCATTTTACCATATGTCTTGGCTGGAGTTGCCACTTTACTTCTGTGTCTTTTGCTACCTGTTTTGTTTCGGCACCTCCGCAAGCAGAAAAGGCCAGATTCGATGAGCCAGTTCATACCAGATCATGAAGAATCCAACTACGCTTCAAAATCAATTTCGATAAGTACGCGAATCTGTTCTACCTAGATCCTTCTAAAAAGTGTAGTCGTTGTAAACGAAACAATCGAAGCCGTACCTGATGAATTCTTGCATGTTTTTAAACAGTGATGGTCATTAATTGATTATTAATTCCGTTATGCATTTTAAATTTGATTCTGAAAAATGTGAAACACAGAAGTTTAAATGACATAATAAATGGAATTTAATCAATTCAAAAATCAAAATAGGGAAACTAATTGTCATCGTCTGCAAAAATCAAAACAGGGAAACTAATTTTCATCGTCTGTTTGTTTTCAAGGCAACGTCATGGACGAATCATTTTCCCACTTCGAATGTGATCGCAATGCTTTGACCGAAATCAGCCCAATATCTCAGATTGGTAAAGGAAGCTTTGGTGTGGTGTACAAAGCTTTTGCTTATGGTACTGTCAGTGGCAAGCTAGGTTATTATCCCGTCGCTATCAAAGGACTAAAAGGTAAGCTCATGCTTCAAAGGCAAAAGTGTCATTCAATCAGAATTCTTTACGGAAATTGTTTCAACCTTGTATTAACATCGATTTTGTGTCGTTTTACCCCTGACGAGTTTTGTTCGCGCGAGATTCCGTAACACTCCTAAGTCTCAAAATGCAAATGCTTTGTCAAAACCCCCAAGTCAATTGAGAGTCGTAGACTTATTGAACTGTTGGAAGTACAATGGTATGGCTTCTATCACTGAACCATTAAAGGAACACCACAATGTTAAAATACAGTAATGGCTTCTGTACTCTGTATTCCATCTTTCAGAGAACGCAACCAGAGATTTGAAAGAGAGCTTTTTAGAGGAGATTCGTTTGATGATAGACATCGGTCGCCATCCTAACATTCTTGCCATTCTTGGATGCTGTACAGTTGATGAACCTTACTTACTCATCACCGAATTTATGACGTATGGAGACCTACTACATTTCCTGTGGAAGACAAGAGAGGCAATAATTTACCCTTCATAATAATTTCCACTCAGCCAAAACCTTAAGTCAAGATATTGTAAAACGTATCTTTGTAAGCGTGTCAACACCCTTCAAATATTGGTTTTGCGTTATTGTTTGCTTAACAACTCACAACCTTTTCAGAACTCAATTCTTTCGAGAATTGAATTTGTGTGTTTTGTTCAAATTGACAGAGCAAGCTAACTGAAGAAGATCCTGTATACCAGTTGACTGAACTGAATCTGTTCCAGATTGCCCGCCAAGTTGCATGTGGAATGGTAATTAGAAGCCCATTGTCGCTTTACCACAGTTTTGCTTCGTTTAACCAGTGGGTTTTTGGTTGTGGGTTCTTCCAGTTATTTGTTTCTGTCTGTTTGAGAGATATTTATGGCTTTATTTTACCCGTAGCTTTCAATTCAGTTAATTCATAAGGGTTCTTGCTATGGTGATTGTTTGCAGGAGTATCTATCACAAACACGATATTATCATGGTGACCTTGCTGCAAGAAACATATTAGTGGGGAAGAATCTATTGGTCAAGGTGTCTGACTTTGGTTTATCGGATGACACTTACGAAATGGGTTATAAACGACTTGATGAAGGCCGAAAGCGAGCAGTGAAATGGGTTAGTCTGGAGACGAATACCACCAACAGATGCTCCATCAAGAGTGATGTGTAAGTCCGATTTGCCACCCTAGATTTTTTAGTTTAACGTAATGTCTGTATCAAGTTAAGGACACTTGCTATGAAGACGGACAACCGAAATAAAACAGGCCAAATCGCAATGTCTCCTGTTCTGGATAAATAAAGGAAACTTATATGGTCTTTGGATAATGTATCGCCATGCCATTTACAATCTTTCTTAAAGATTTTCCATTGAGAGTGCTGTAGAGTCGTATAGGCCTACATCAGGGCATTGGTAGAGATTTCTTGTCACGTGGGGGATGATTTCAGCACGGCACATTGCCAGTGAATTAAAAAGTGGGGGGGGGATGATTATGTTGGTAATCCCCCGTCAAAAAAAGGGGGGGAGATATATCCCCTATCCCGGGATCTCCGCCCATGCTTCAGGACATGTGCCCAATCACAAGAAATGATTTTTCACAAATGCCCTGTCTGACTGTTTCAGATTTACTAG
This sequence comes from Acanthaster planci, assembly GCF_054643075.1. Lineage (NCBI taxonomy): Eukaryota > Metazoa > Echinodermata > Asteroidea > Valvatida > Acanthasteridae > Acanthaster > Acanthaster planci. The sequence goes on from NC_141781.1 coordinate 23,110,447, forward strand.
TGAAAACTATGGTCAAGAAATTTCAATCGTAACCTACGCTGACATTGTACTGTCCTCCTACTGTTTATTTGATGGCTTATTTCAGATGGTCGTTTGGTATTGTGCTTTATGAAATCTTTACACGTGGAAACGCACCCTATCAAGGCCTTAGCAACCAAGAAGTGATTGAGAAGCTAAAGTCAGGATACCGCATGGAGCGGCCTAAGGATTGTCCATCGGATGTGTAAGTTCCTGTTAAATTATCATCTAGAGATTATTGAGAGTATTTAGATCAGCACCAACTTTATGTGGAGATCTATTTTGCAGCATAACATCATTCTTTTATCTTTGGACTGCAGGTATGCGATGATGCGTAAATGTTGGCAGGAGAACCCATCCAAACGACCATCTTTCACTGACCTATACCAGTCTTTAGATAAGATGTTGGGTCAGCACTCAGACTACTTGAATTTTGAGGAATCTGAGACTTGCCCTGGTGAATCCAAAGATGTAAGGACAGAAGGGGAACAGTCACAGGTAAATTATCCATAATATAGAGCTTTGATAGGCCGAGTCGCCACTCTATGTCTTGTATACGTGTATGCGCTACTTCTACGAACGAGTCAATCGACAACGAAATTGTGCCATATTATCATTGGATAAAATAGATTTCACTAAAATGAAATAGATCTTTACCCTGTCTTCTGTATAATCATAAACTACAGCAAATTAAATAAATCCGAGTCAAATATGTGGGATAAAATACAGTGATATTGACAACAACAAAGTGATTTCTGTCTCCTTTTTCTTTCAGGACTCTTCCTTATCTTCGGGGAAACCAGACGAATTAAAGTTGTGGTTACATTTGAATGGTTCTTTTCCAGGGGGTACAAAAACCATCGATTTCGTTCCATTCAATCAGGTGGGCGAGAATTTCACACAGAGTAATAATTCCTCCAGTCGGAGCGTTGAATTGGAAGAAAAGATATTCAAACGTGATCGTGATTGCGATGTTTTAACTGCGTGATATAAAATCACATTGACTCAACTGACTCTGCGAAAACGGGAAAAATTTACACTGGGGAAAATCCGTTTCCACTTCAGAAAAATCATAAAAAATATGCTGCTTGTATGAAGGATTCATTATTCTGGTCTTTCAAACATCACGACTTTTGTACACGGAATATTAAGCCATGTTTAGATGTCCGTAAAATGCATTTCTGATTGTATCTTTTTTATTTTATGAAGTATATACTATGTTTCTGCAAATTTACCTATGGATTAGAAATCTAAGTAGTCAGACACAAATAAAAGTAAAACACCCAAATAGATCTATGGGGTTATTACTCGTCGAATGACGATGTGAAATCTGCGTATACATCTATATTCGTCATGCACCATTACATATTGTAGCATGCTGGCACTTTATTCATTAATTTTGTCATGAATTAAATGAAGTAAAGCTGCGCTTCCCTGTAAACCAGTGTGTTATAGCAGAAGTTGGAAGAAGCTATACTTACAAGATTAGGGTTTATGGACCTCACTTTCTCCGTTACAGTTGTAGTTTGCTCCATAGAGGTTACAAAGACTTGTCGTCAGAGCAACAGCAAATTTCACAGCATGAATAAAAAAAAAGCTCATTAAACAGGTGTCAAAATACCAAATTCCCTTAATGCCAAGTAAATAGAACAGATCTTTCTGAGTAGTTAATATCATTGTCATTTTCTACGCATTTATCCTGCAGTATATAGGCCTTAATATCTAGATTAATATAGGGAACCAACATACTAGTATGTCTTGCTGTATATTAAACTGTAACACAGCCGTTGAAAACTGCTTTTCAGTGTTCTTTGAACACCATTTTATGTATGAAATTCTTCACTTGGCCATTTATGTACATATTTTGCTAAGTTTTAAGAAACAATTTGTTCTTTTTTAACTTAATTTTGTAGTGTTTAGTAGCTTCCCAAGCTTTTCAATAATATTTTGATTACACCTGTGTTAATGTAATATTAAGATAAATTTCCATTGAATTTTTCTTATTTTTAATGGAAGGTCACTGAAGACTTTCTGCAGTTCCTTGGTTACTTCTTGTATAATCATTAACCGCACTGTGCTGATGGTATTCTTATTCATTAATTTTGTTGTAGATGATTCATGGGCTGAACGATTAGTTCACAACTTATCGTTTGGGCGTGTTTTAACAATAAACACGTGTGACCGAGTTATGCCCGAATGTCCTTTGTGGAACTAATATGCCATCTCGCTTAAATTTTGCTGTTGGCTGCAACTCTCATGTCGTTGATGTGACAATACGCCATCAGATCCTGGTTCTAAATGGTCAAAGAGATGATCCAAAGCATCCATCGTTCGTGCAGTGTTTGTTGAACCATGGGGAAAGGACTCAGCAATAAGTTGTTTATTGTAAACAAAATACCACAAATATTGCTAGGATATCACTGGACCCACTTGTCTGGTTAAGCTGCTGGCAATAATCAGGCATTTTTGAGTGTATCATTCGTCTGACTCGGTGGTGACGATCATCGAGCACTTGAAGTGCCAGAGTTTAACTCCTTCTGTGTCCTTCCTCCATGGTTAAACTATGGTTGACTTTAGTCGTCTCTCGAACATGCCCTTAAAATGTCAATGTTTTTCTTGCTATGCAACAGTAAACCTTGATGTATTTTTCTACAATGATTGTCTGGTCAAAGTTTACAACTAACGCTTTCACATATCGGGTCCATGTGCCGCATGCGCATTGTGGTACAAAGGTGCATGTTTGTTGGGAGCAGGTCTCTTCAAGAATCCATTGCCTGTTGTTATCGTCAAACTGAAACAAAAAGAAGTAAGGCCTCGACTTCAGTCAAAACTAAGACTGGAAATGAGCTCCGTAATGAATAGACCGATTGCATCTACTAAGTCACGTGAGCTTCATTGGGCGTAAAACATCAACAAAAATGGCGGTCTCCGGGAGCAAATGGAAAGCCGATTTTCGGTATAGAACTCAGACATCAGTATTCTGAGTACATTTATTTTTACTAAATGGTGTTTATTTCACACTCTGCTATAAGAGGACACAATGTTTGTTGATATTTAACTTTAATGGTCACGTGAGTTATTGGGCGCAATTGGTCTTTTGGCCAATTAATCTTTAAATCTCGTGCAGAAAACATAAAATATTAACTGCTTGGAATTAAGGTGTAACGAACATAATCTTTAGTTTCCAAAATTAATAAAATTTGATTCAAATGCGCAGCGCTCAGGTATGAAATATACTCTTTAATAAAATGGTCATGAAATAAAGCGAGGCCGAAATCTTGGGTAGAATTCAACGAAACCTTTAGTAAAATAAAAAGGGGAAAATTGACACTGTTGTCGTTAATGGTATGCATTTATTTACGGATAAGAAGTCAAACATTTACAAAAGAGCCCTATGCAGCGCTATAATTTGAAAATCACACAAAATCATCCTATTTTTGTGGAACAAGTAGTGGATTTGTGGACAAGTAATGGCCCAAAATCTCAAAGAGGGTTATCAACTTACTTGTACAACTTGTATCAGCTGGTCGTCGTTGGTTAATCTCAGTATGAGATCGTTCCATGACTGAACTCTAGGACAGATGTCAACATCTCGTTTCTGCACAGAGTTCTTGATTGGCAGGTCATCTCTTAAGGTGAAGTAGTTACCATACATCGCAAGGATTTTTGCCCGTTGGTCTGGCGTGATATCGATGAAGTGTCGCCCGTCCTTTGGCGCTGCTTCCTTGGCGCTGAGCAGACGCCGATGTACGCCGTGGAGATAAGCACGATAGTTGTTGACTTGTTGCTTCTGAAAATACGTCAGGTGTAGAATTTCTCGAAAGTTGATGTAAGGTAAACAGTCGGAGATACTACATGTTGGATAGGATCTGCTGGAATCACTTCCGATAGAATTTTGATGACTTGCTTGTACAACATAACCGTACAAAACCACCGCACTCAAGTACACTACCAGCATAATTTTTTCAGGCTTTTCAATCACTCGATGAAATGAACCTCTCCGAGTTTGTGAACAACCAGCACTTAATTAGCAGTCAATGGACGCGGGCGATATTTATAGTAGTTTCGCAGCGATTAAGAACATTCTATCGAATAAAATGTGGACAAATTTGTGCAGCAAAGTCGAGCTTCAAGCCAGTAATCTTGATCTGAAGTCAGTAATATGTATCACTTGTGCATCCAAAGGAAGTGAGAAGCTGCAGATCGATCTCCTTTATATGTTGTGATATTTTAAAAATCAGGGGATTGTGTAGTAGATTGATTTGATGAATGATGGGGTACATAACAGATACAACGCACCATAAGCGGCATTCGCGACCACCCACAAAGGGCATTAATTGCTTTAACTTAGTAACGATTCATAAGGTCATTATCTACGGGTTTCTGAGTTGGACGGTGCTCAGTGAGATTACGATGTAACTAAATATGTACGTTAGTAAGCTTTGTATCACCTGCTTTCCATGGGGGTATTCGGCTTCACCAAAACACATATTTATTTTTGGCTTGGAGAAATTAAATTTCCGGCAGATGTTTGAAACGTAATAATTTGTGACTTTCGTAAAAAGGAGCAGCTGGCTTAATTTACACCTTTGTTTATCTCTCAGTCTCTAATACAACTTTTCCAAATTGAAGTAATTATGTCTTCACAAAGATTTTCGTTGTCTTGTCTATAATTCCTTTTGGTACGTGGTCAAATGGTGGCGTCATTAATGTCACTGTAATGGGGTACAGATAAAATGCACTGTCTGCATCACACAAAGTTTTAAGTGGATTTGACCGAAACATTTTCAAAATAATATGCGATTCCAACAAACTGATTATTATAGCAATTGACTAAATTCACAAGAGAACATCATTGTCACCATTTTTTCCACAACCACCTACTTTTGTTTTGAATGACCTTGTTGTCCATGGCAAACTGTTGCTCTCTGCATTTTGTTATGTGCTCGTGCTGGACATTTTCAGTCGAAATTTACAAATCAGGAAATCTATAAATCGGAAAGACTGAAATTAAGGTCAAGACGTTTTAGAGTAAAAATCACTATGAATTTAGACTGAAAAAGGCTGAAAATAGCGCCTTTCAGAGGAAGCTTGAGTGAAATTTCAATCTTTTGGAGTGAAGAAATATCACTCCATTTTGTCTGGTCCTTAATTTCAATCGGAGGGATTAAGTTTTCACTCGAATAGAGCGAATTTTCACTCTTTGGAATTTAGAGATCATGCAAACTTCGGATTAGCTGCTTGTGTACAGAGGGTAAAACTAAATTTATTGGAAATCGCTGTAGGTCGTTCATATTGTATGCAATATTCATACAAAGATTCACTAATGCAAATCAAGCCAATTTTGAATTGCTGACATTTGCAGGAAAAAAATTAATCTGTTCATTAATCGTTTACATCTTTTGTATGTACGAGTTATTATGGTCAAACCACCCAGGTTCTTAACGACCGAGTTAATTGCATTGTAGTACGTAAGTAACTATCTCCAAGAGTTTCGAAATTGTTACTAAATAATGAAAATGAAAAGAATGCAACTTCGACATTATAAAAATCCTTGAGGAAACTACCAGCTAACTGAACTTGAAGCTTTCAAGAAATTAATCCCTTTGCACGGGATATTGCCATTATGTCCGAAAGAGCCCTCTGTAAATTCAAGGCTCAATGTCACTGAAAATTAAAACATTAAACAACAGACAGGGATGGCATTTGCTTAGAAAATCCGGACTCTTGCCAATATCAACATAATATTCCATTCAAAGGTTACAACGAGATAAAAAATGTTGGGGCCAGGATGACGTTCTTCCGTAGGGGTCGGTACCAGACTATACGTGTGCAGTGAGGACGCCTGCTTTTCAAACAAGTACGTCATGTCAACATGATTGAGACTAAACATAGTTTTCAATCGCATATTCCAGATGCACGAATTAATTATTAACAGATGCAAAGGCAGTATTACATTCAGACAGAGAATTCAAATACACCATGTACATTTCAACGTGTTCTTCAATTTCTAAGCTATAGTAAAGTCCTGTAATTGTGCAGATATCGAAAAACTTTAATAGCTCCATATTACAGAGAAGTCAAGTTGGGTCCTAAACGTTTTTTTCTTTTTTGTTTTAAACATCGTTTAATTTACGAGATAAGAGAGCACAGGCTACAAAGTAATTACACTTTTTCTACTCAGTGTAGGTACGTTGTAATGGGGGCACAGTAGAGATCTCACGTAAAAGACTTCAAAATTCTGCATTGACGATTCTCCTTGATCCCATTATTAGCAATACAGTTTTAGTCTAGATAGACGTGTTAACAAACTAAATGTACTTCCAGAAATTAAAGAAAAATACTGGTCTGAAGTGAGGTTGCAATAGGAAAATAATGAAACATTTTAGCCACCTGCCAACGGGGAAAATTTTTGCCAAACCACTTCTTCAGTGATATTTGTGATAATCTTTTAGCCAAGTAATTTAGCGACACAGCAATACACCTTGATGTATTTCTCGGCCACCACAGACTCATCAAAGCTGATGACTGCAGCTCGAACAAGACGAGTATGGGCGCTACACCCGCAATCAGATACAAAGCTACACTGATTCTGCGTGCATCGCTCATCCAAGATCCATTGTCTGTCGCCGGTATCTGCGAACTAAACAGAGAATAACAAAGGGGTGAGTGGAAGTTCAGATATCATTGTTAGGGAACCAATATACACAGATCAATTAATGCACAAACTAGTGTTTATTTAATAAGGGAGTAAGCTAGCTTTTGGCCAAATATTCTGCAAACCATATTCAATCATACTAACTTATAAAGAAACGGTATGTGTAGTGAGGGGAATTCACAAACTTAGACCATCAGAATCACTTCAACAATTAAGTTTTCCTTACAAAATATATCAGTTTTTCTTACTTTAGATGCACGACAATGAGCTTAAGTAAAAATGTTCATTACCTGTATAACCTGTACAAGTTCATCATCGTTTGTAAGCCCCAACACCAGAGCATCCCACTGTTCCTCGCGGGGGCATACGATTATGCTGGTTCGCTTCTGTCTGGTTCCAATTTGTGACACTAATGGTAGCTCCTCAGCTTGACTGAAATAGTTACCAAATTGAGATAGGATCTGAGTCTTCTGTGCTGGGGTCAGTGTGACTATAGAGGTGTGACGAATTCTTGTTGGGGCACTCCGGTATTTGTATGCAGCACGCCAGCGGCGGATGAACCGTCGCTTTCGGTGAACTTGAAGTTTCTGTTGTAGGTTGAGTTCTATGGTTACTTGCATATGAATGTAAGGGATACAGTCTTGAAGAGTGCACACGTTTCTATGTAGTATGTCATCGTCGGAGTAGTTGCGAAGTAGTTGGCCAGGGTAACGTACCATCGTGCTTCCACCGCTACCCCTGCTGCTGCTGCCGTGTTGTCCGTGAGTGCCACTGTAGGTAATAGTGCTGCTATGCTTATCGTAATTGGCATAACCACCGGTAGCCAAATGAAATGGAAGTAGCACAAGGGTGTGAAGTAACAGACTGACAGTAAAGTGATGTGATGTCATTTTTGCTATCCACAAGCATCTGTATAAAGAAACAGAGTCATGAAACACTATTCAATTGTCATGAGTTTTCAGATGCAAAATCGCTTGGTGGCTGGCTCCGTCGATCAATCTGTTAATTGGGCAAGTTATCTGAGCTGATTAATAAGTCGGTTACCTAGATTTTTTCTTCTTACAAGCAAATTGGTTCTCAATCGCCTAGTCGGCCAATTAGTCGTTTTGCTTGAGTATTTTAACCCTGTCATAATGGCAATTCAAACGGCTTTCTGTCGGTGCATTCACTGAAATTTTTCTTAAAAGACAAAGCTATCAGTGTTGGCTGTGAAATCTGAAGCTCATGTCTTCCAACTAAAAGTCTGTATATCCGTGCATCTGTTTTCGTAAATGGTTTGTTCTGGGCATTTCAATCAATTTGACAGGACACTTACGAAAAAAAATCAATTCCAAACAGGAGGCTAGCTGCTGGTGTTCATAGATCATTTTTTATTGCGTGCAGTAGTCAACATTCTTTGAGCTCATTTCAAAGACAGAAAAAAATCAATATTGTGGCTAAACAGTTTAGAATCCATGGTCTATTTTATGAGAAACACTATCCGTGCACCACTGAATTGCAAGGTGTTTACGATAGAACAAAAAGTGATTATTCACACGCTGCCAATAATTAAGAATTCTTCCACTGAAGTGCACCCACAAAGAGTTTGATAGTGACAAAATCTTTTAACCATAAAATTCAGTAAACGACGGCATGTCTGGAGGTGTTTCGAACAAGTTGGAAATCTTATCTCGAATTTTTTTGAATCTGTGAAATCCCCGATTCTTACAGTCCTCTATTCTCCAACAAGTAAAGGATTTAGCGATTTTTCAGGGTTAACATTTAGTGACCAAATTTTAAATTCATCTTATCTTTACTTAGTAAGGAAAGTCCAATTACGTCAAAGTTTTGAATGTGCCAACTGTCATCGTGCAAAATAAACCGAAGAGCAGAATTTTAGTAATTTTTTTCTCAGGGTGCGGAAGCTGACTCAAAGATATTACACAAGTAAACATAACAGTAAACTAGCATCAAATAGAAGATGGAATAGAAAACGAGCATTAACATTAATTTGTAATTATAAAAGGGACTAGTTATACAGCACTCTAACGTGTATTCGAATACTTGCTTACTCAGGCAAAGTGTACTCGTATACTTGCCGCGAAAAAATACTTGTCTTTGGAATCGTATTCAGTATTAAAGGGGCAAAATTTTATGTGGTCAAATGACCTAAAAGGGAATTGGATAAGAATTCCCAGTCGATAAGCCATGATTTTTATTTTCCATTATTGATAGAATAGCTGTAAATGTACAGTATATTGCCACTTTGCTCCTATCTGGTTTTAAAAGCGCTAGTCCATCCCACGCTTATTCCGTTATGCCGTATTGTAAAAATTCGTTCTTTGTTTAGAATTTTTGTTAGAAAATTAATATGAGAATGCTCAACCCTGGCATTCATCTAATTTACTGTTTGTGCAATGAACCATATAAGAGGGGGAGGACTGAAACGGCTAGGTTTATTGTTGTTTGTGAGTCCTCTCCATCTTGCTCATCTTGATAGGCCTTGTATTGAAATTTGGATTCCAGATGGTCTTAATAAGAATGATAGGAAGCCATCTGTGACAAAAGACGTTGTAAGCCGTTCCAGGCTGTAAACTGTTTATTAAGAAGATAGCCATGGGATAATTTATAGCATATAATTTGTAATGCAATTTCTTTAAGGCTCCCTGTCGTTTGAAATCGCTAATTACCATTCCAGGCCTTATTTTCTCAATCTATTCCTGTATATTGCAGATGTATAAACATCCGTCTCACAGCATTCTGCGATATACCGGGCATATACCCTTAGTGTGCTATACTTCTATAAAAAAGGCAATTTCTTTTCAGATTTGGATTAAATAAAGCAGCTTGCTTGCTCTCACAATTGTAATAAAAAATTTCAAGAAAATAACTGACAACTTCAGCCAATGTGTCACGCGTGTGTTTCCATAAAAGAGTAGACTACTCATGAAACCAAAGTATTAACAAAAGGACGACGCAGGACGTTATCAAAGTAAGACTAGAATAACTTAGCCAGAAATATTTTAAATCTCTTGTTGCCATTGAACAAGTGGTTCGAAGAAAACCTGATTTCGAGAGAGAGAAAATTGCCAAAGGAATAAGACTTAAACAGTCAGTATTTGTCCTTGGGTTAACATTTCTTCTAAGATATATCTTAATATCGCTAATCTTACTAATCACAATTTCAGTGTTTTCTTCCCGAGAGAACAAAGACATTTTGAGAATACCAAAGTCGGTTTGCTTTGCTACCTTGAAATCAGAGTAAGGAAGAACGACTGGAGGCTATACTCACCAAATCGTCTTACAGTTGGTGTTCTGTGCCACGTCGTATATAGGGCTCAGCTCACCATAGGCAGGATATTTAGGGAATTCTTGTGTTTGTTTTGTGACACGTTGCTATTGCCCATTGGACAAAAATGATGAATTGCGCATAATCGTTGCGTTGTCCTTGGTCTTACTGTCTCAATTTCCAAGTTATTAACTTGATAAGACCTAAGGCGCCGTACATTGATGGCTCACGTGGTCAGAAGAAATGACGTCAGAAAAACGCACCAACCTAAATGTTTATTAATATTAATAAGGCTCATCGCAAAGCTTAACAGACCAGGCCGTGTCGGTCCTAGCTCTACGGTAGGACCTAAAGTGCCTGAAAACATACATTGGTTTCCATTTTCTGGAAACACTATTTCTAAGGCGTAGTATTAGGGTTGCATTGTAGAGGACGGAAGAGATTTTGCAATTCATTGGACTTAACTATTTAGTCAACCTTTCCCTATTTCTTCCAAGACTTAAATTGGGAAACATGTGCTATGATATTGTAATAATCGTGTGAGGTGTTCTTTGTTATTTCGGCCTTGAAAATACTCAATTTCGCAACATAACTGTAAGTAATGACATAGGCCGTGTCCTTTGTGGGGGGCTTCCAGAGCCATACCTATCAACAACATGTACTGATATAGTTGCAACCGAAGTAGTCTTTACCCCTTGCAAAAATAATGCGTGTTCTTGTAGCTCCAGTCACAAATTTAGCTGCAGCCGAAACAGACTGAATCATTTTTGCTATTCGTAAGTGGAATGATGGTGGTTCAGTTGCTTTATCTGCTTGCTGCGAGAATTGTTAAATTGTCGTGGAGTCTTAAATGGTGTGATTAGTTTTCTCCAATGAATATCTATTAAATCTTGCGTGCATTGTAACTTAGGACCTAAAATGTATGTAATATATAGTTGTCATGATCTCAGTGCACTACTGAAGATGGTATGGTTAGAATGAAGTACTTCTAAAACAGTCTAGAAAAAAGTAACACAATTCTACATGTAATGACCAAGGTCATGCTGAAGAGCACAGGCGTAAATTCCGGGGGATGAGGGTGTTATTATATCCCCAGTTTGGGGGTATGGGGGTGTTATTATGTACCCGATCGTGGGGGATGAGGGTGTTATTATATACCCAATTCTGGGAGATTAGGGTGTTATTATATCCTCCAATTTTGACTTGCTCGTTTTTGTGATGAGAAAGCTTACAGCGAATTTCGATGATCTTTTCGGACTTCTCAATGACAAAAACATAGCACTAGAAAATTCGATGTCGGTGTGTTATGGCGTCAGCTCCCATCTCCACTTTTGCAATTTCCCTGGCCGGGTAATTATTTTTTATCCACATCATCTTCAGCTTCCATGCCCACAGCCCTTGGCACAAATTAACCCTACAACAACTTTCCAGCAGACTACCGCATCGACATCACTCGCCGCGCCGGAGAGGCATTATTTACCACAACTTTATACCCACACTCATGCCTGGTTTTTGTTTTATTGTCTTATCATTAACAACTTGATAACCAATTACATGCTAACCAGTCGGAATTTTATTTCTGAAATATTTCTTCATTAATTATAATTTTAATTGCACAGTCTTGATACCAGCTATGTTGTTTTCCTCATGGGAGAATAGTTTAATAGACTGCCGTAAAGTCAGTAACCTGTTCGGGTGTCATTTCGTCCAGTCTCATATATTCTTCAATAAACGGCTCATGCTTGTAGTCACAACTAACCTCGTATATTCATTTGCTCAGTTTATATTGAGACCAAATTAAAGATTTTTTTTAGATCAGTTGTGTAAACTGACTACCACCTGTTTCGTAGTCGAAATGACTGACTTCCAACATCCGTCATTTCGTTTTTAATTAAATCTGCTTGCAACTGATCCATACGAGATTATTCGTATAATTCTTGTGAGGATCATGTCAGGATTCTGTGGCATGATCCAACCTTGCAAACAGAAATATTCCACAGTCCTACGAACAGTGGATCTCCAAATAGTAGCGTATCCATTTTTTCCTTCTGTTTGGGTGAAATGTAAAATTTTGTCCGCAACAAATTAATCTCGGGTACTTGTACATATCGGGAATTACTTCCGCTTTCTTCTCCTAAAAGTTCATTATATGTATAAAGTTTTGAAATAAGATAAAACCCCGGCGGGTAAAGCTACCAATCTTTCCTTGATGATTCAAAATGGTTTATGGAATAACCCTTCAAATATAACCACAAAAATGAATGAAATGGCAAGTTGTTACTAAATTAGAAATGAATCCCTTCCTTCTGTGGGTACATCAAAGTGTTAGTGCATGAAACTGGTTATTATAGATAAAAATGAAATGATTGTAATTTCTGCTATAAGCCATGCACGTTGCTGACTCCCCGGATAAACTTACCCTAATTCTAATCCTTTACTGTTTGCAACGCGGGGAGGGGTCTAGTTCCCCTGGAAAACATAAAAACATAAAGAGGGAGAAAATAAAATACGTAAAAAAAAGGAGTGAAAAGAGGATGGAAATGAAACATTTTTTGAAAATGCATTGAAATATACCTCTCTTACCATTGCTACTTTGTGGAATTACTGCTACTGATTGTTTTGTCCCTTTTCAGTGGCGTATCCAGCGGAAGAGGGCAGAAGGCAGCTTGCACCCCTACGTTTTTTTCCGAATGAAACCTCCTTACGACTTTTAGTTACAAAGAATACTTCATTGGTAAGAAATTAATCGGTATATAAATTTATCAAATATCAGCACCAAAACCCTAAAACCCACCATGATTCAATGGCAAGGATGTGGGAACGTCATGTTTGAAAGTACATGTTTAAATTTTCATGGGTAAAAAACTGCAACTAATGAACACTTGTAACCACATAAAGAAAAAATCCTGCTGAGCAAGTGTGCCTCAAGATAGTGCCTTATTAACATGTACAATGCAAATTGAGATACTTTTCCGAGCTCTCTACGAACGTGCCGTAATGTAGTTCCGTTTATAAAATACGTTAATACAAGCAATGAATCTCCTCCCTATCCTCATTCACAAGTAACTTTGATGTGAACGTAATTTTTTTCTAAACTGTTTCCTCAAGTTTGTTTAGGAGTTAAAATTCCATAGAAAGTCACCGTCGGAGGTATGACAGTTTCCGACTGTGTTCTGCCTACAAAAGAAGGATGTAATTGGGCCACGCTAATTGACTAAACAAAACAATCGTAGGATATGTGAAAACAGAAAAAAATGCTTCAATGGGAGTCTCTTCCTTCACATGATACAAGATCAAATAAGATTTCGAGTGAATTGTGTTTTGGTTATTTTTTACGAAACAGATTCAATTACCAAACTATGGCTTTCGATGTATTCGAAGATATACCAGGCAAGATAATGGACGGAGGGGTACCCCCCTTACCTGTCCAATCCCTACGCACACTCTAAACTATTGTTACCTAACACATCCCCCCTAGAAGTCTGTAAAGAATTCCTGAGATTCTGATCAAACAATGACCAACACAAAGGCAGGGGGGTTCTCTCCGTCCCATATATGGAATTTCAGGCTGTTCATGGTGAGGGACAGCAACAGGTGGAAAGGCTTGCGGTAGCACCATGCGAAGGAATATATCTCTCTTATGAGTATTTGTGGTTCAGAAAAGAATCGGGAGTATACTCAACGTTTTGGACTGCGTGCTCAGTCCTCCTGACGACGGACTATACATTATATATTCCATATATATATATATTCCTTCGCGTGGTGCTACTGCAAGCCGTTCCACCTGTTAAGAAGAACCATCAGTTTTTTTCGAACGGGTAACGGCATTTTGTTATTTGACGTCTGTGAACAACTTAGAGATCTGGAAAAATTCCATTACAGCCTATTCACAATTGTACTTCGATCAAACAAAAGGCAAGTTAGGTTACCGCGCGAACCAAATCTTGTAGCGCGTTGCAGCGCCGCACCGGCCCGCCTGACAAAATCCGTTTTCCCTCGGAGTTGCCCTCAATGAGCACGATTTGAACTGTGATCAGCATCCAATCAAAATCTGTTTTGCACAGCCATTTATGATATCACTGACCTGATATGGAACGTAACGGAGTGGCTATCGGAGATTGACAAACATAATGCTAAATATGAATATACAGAAGCGTACTTGGATGCAGTGAGAATTTAGAATTGTTGTGGAGCGGAAATGCTGTATGTTGCATGTTCTCGGTTGATTATTAGTGAATTCTTACTGCGTACTTTTACAATCATCACGTGATGCGAGGCCATACATGTAGTAGTGATGTACACTTTACATGTAAATATATACGTGTATTTATAGTACGGCTTTTGACCCCCCAGTTCTTCCCAATTAAAAGAAATGGCAAAGTGCCGGTCAGAGGACGTCAAATAGACCACCTGCAGACTGTCAGTCCGTTGGTCACAAAGGATGTCAAGAGGCCATATGCAGACTGCAGTAGTAGGCGTAGGAGAGTTCTGGAGCAGCCCCACCCTCCTATATCTACCCGACCCCCCCAAACTGGGACTCCCCCCTAGACCGATTCCCCTTCTTCTCGACCCTCGGGATTCCACCCAACCCCGGGGAATAGATCGCCTAGCGACGCCTAGCGACAAGACGCTCCGTTTGTTATTTACGCTGATTTCGAGTCTGTTTTACAGCGTCTTCCACCAGAATCATTAAACACGATTAAAACGCAAATTCATAAAGCGTGCGGCTACTCTTACGCGGTCGTTCGATGTAACGGTGTGTGTACCAGCCGCAAAACATACAGAGGCCAAGACGCAGCCATTCATTTTGTACAATCGTTATCTAGAGAATTTGGATTGCCGATCCAAAGCCACACCTGGACACCCGAGCAACACAAACTCTACGATAAATGCAACGTCTGCTGGATATGTGAAAGGTACATTAGTTCAACCAAAGAATCGCAGGGTCAATGCCCTATCCCAGATGAGCCGAAGACAAAAGACCAAAAAGCGGATTTTGGTTTCAAAAACGACCGCGGCCTCACGGAGTACAACTGCATGAGCTGCGAGAAGCCCATAAAAATTTTTTGCAAAGTGCGCAATCACTGCCACAT
Source organism: Acanthaster planci (assembly GCF_054643075.1). NCBI lineage: Eukaryota > Metazoa > Echinodermata > Asteroidea > Valvatida > Acanthasteridae > Acanthaster > Acanthaster planci. The sequence continues at coordinate 23,125,484 of NC_141781.1, forward strand.
CATGGGTAAGTACAGGGGCCCAGCACATACCCACTGTAATCTAAAACTACGTGTATTACCAAATCAAACATCAGTCCCGGTGATCTTACACAACTTGGAGAAATACGACGCGCATCTGATGATGCAAGGAGCTCGCGTGTTCAACGGTAGTAAAATCAACGTCATTGCTTAAAACACCAAGAATTACATTTCATTCTCATTTGGTCAGCTTAGGTTCCTCGACTCGTTTCATTTCATGGCTGCTTTGCTCGATCGATTGGTTAAAAATTGTTCCCCAGACGATTTCAAATTACTCTGCGAGAGATTTCCAAACAACACGCACTTGCTTTCATTTACTCTTATGAGTATATCGACTCCTTTGGTCGATTTGAAGAAACCAATTGATTTGAAGCAACACAACATGGTGTAGACCGCTGTGCCACACACATGATTCAGATAAAAGTTTGTTTCAGCCACGGAATTTGAATTTGACAGCAAAAATATCTTCAAAGTCATCAGTGATTGGCTGATGAAGTCTATTCAGCAGATGAAACTGCTTCATTAGGACGTCCAGAAGACATGGAAATGATGGTAACATGCTGGACAGTCATTTTTGATTACCGCCCTGGCCCAAGGCCTAGACAGGCCACTGTGCTAGAATGCTGGATAGTATAAACCGGTCTTTCAGTCACAATTGTCAAACAATTGGTCAGAGGACGCTTTTTATGCAGTGCAGTTCTGCAGACTAATTCGTCAATATTTTGGCTTCAGTGAGGACGCTGAATATGCCAATTAGGCCTTGGCTATGAGCCGTTCTACCGCCGTGCCGAACTTTATTAAAATGGCGTCGCGTCCCAGTCGTGTTTTTCCTACAAGATGCTGCCAAAACTGTAGTTGGCTGTCGGTAAACAAAGTAAAAGAATAAGGACCACGTTTATAACCTTGGAATTTCAACCTAGCTTCCGTATTCATCGAAATCTTTCAGCCACCGTTGGAAATGATTTCGTTTGGAAAATACACGTTTTTGGGATATCATTTGGCAAAGGTTGATGGGTATTAAAGTTTCTAAACGATTAATCTTTTCTTTGAAATTCTACATAAATTGCAGTCGTTGTAGTTACTTTAATTAAAAATTGTTCAAGAACAGAAGGAGAGTTAAAATTGAGGTTAAACTGAAAGTAAATCGACTAGATGCGATTTACAATCCACGCAGACAAACGATAAACATTAAATGTTACAATTATATCGGGCCTATGAATATAAATAAGTAAAAATGACGAACAATGACGAAATAAACAAAATAGAAGGAGTCTGCATTAAAATCAATAAAAATATATGTAATGTGGAGGGACTGTTTCACTTCAAATGATAATCTGAAATGGCATCAGACTATAAACGTGAAAAACCGAAATATTCAGAGAGAACAATCACCCACAGAACATCTAAAACGGTACACTTACTGAGAGCGTTTCTATCAAAATCAATTGTCTATTTAAGCAATTATGATCCGTCACATTTTCTATAGAATGGACAAATTAATGTTCAGTCTTAAGAAAACTCGCCTCTTTTCTGAATAGGGCGACGTCACAGGAGTGGTTTATTGACGTATAGAATACACTGTATCAGTGTATTAATATCACGTTTGAGGCTCTGCAGTGAAAAAGGAGGAACATAAACAAAAAATCAGAGGTCAAATTTGACGAATGCGAGATACAGCCCCTGTGAATCTCCTCAATTTGGCTGAAAACACGCGAACACCACTATTTTGACGGTGCCCTGTGTAACAACTGGAAGGAGAAAACAAAAAAACCTGATTGTCGAGAGTTTTTTCAAAACAAGGAGAATGACGGTCTGTTTATTTTATATCTGCCACAATATCAATTCAAAATAGCCGCGAACGTTTCAGTTCAGAATAACCCTTTTATTACATGTCCCTACTAGTAATTCGAATCAAATCATTATGCTGGTTTGACGTATACTCGTCAGAGTATACTTAAGAGAGAAATCAAAAGATATTGGGAGCCCTTGCTCGTCAGAGTATACTTGAGAGAGAAATCAAAAGATAGTGGGAGCCCTTAGCTATAACAGTGACGAAAGTAATTCTGAATTGACAACAAAACTAAGGTCTTCAATGTTTGCACTTATCAAATATTCTGAGAAATGAAGTTCTCTGACACTTTGTAATGAAGGCCTTGCAGTACGCAGCTGTACCAAATGGCTGCTTTGTAATCGTTGCTGTTTGTCTCGATTCCTCGTAGAGATTATACATGTAACTCTTCAGAATGTATTTGATACAACCAACGGTTCATGCATATGTCACGCAATCCGTTTCTGGACTATATTTTAATCAGAACGAAAAAAACCCCAATAATTTATTGTGTAAATTGGAAAACCAATCACGTCAAGGGGGAATTGTAATCCATTACACGAAAATATTACGTTTCTAATCATTGCTCTTACACACTTTCCTCATAATCGTACATGGTGGATTTATGTGACAAGAGTGCGCTAATTCATAGTGGGAAAAGGCTAATTAATTTTATTTCATTTAACTGTGTACTTTCTTTGCATTTGCAGGATTATAACTAAACGGTTCTTTTGGAATCAGATGTCTTATTGCCCACATGGTGAAAGGTAGGAAGTTTTCTGTTCTAAAGTGAAAGAGAGTCACGAATGTGACACACTTTTTGTAATGCTAATGGGTGATCAACGCTAGTGTGATGTGGGTAAACATGCAGGTATACACCCTTGACCAGGCTCTAAGAAAAGTGAATGAACTACTTCAGACCGTGGTCGTGTCGCGACCCTAGATGGTCTGTTCCAAATGGGATATCGAAATGTGGCAGGGCGCGTAAGCTGAACACAACCGATACGGCTTTTACCAATTTGACATTTATTTTATCCCCATGTCACACTCCTAACTTAATACCGGTTTCAATTAAGCCCTGCATAGAGATGGATCCCTATTTGCCCAGATACAATGTAACGAGATTTCAAAGTGAAAAGTTTCGAATTGTTTGTATAACAGAGGATAATTTCGATTTTTAGTAAAACTTAATTGTGGTATAAAGGTCCGAAAATAATAATTTTCCATTCTTATCCTTTCCCTCTGAATAGTCATTAATATAAAGTTTAATTTTCTACAATTAATATATTCTAAGCAGAAGTACACACAAATGTTTGTTTAACAAAGGTGAAAGAAATTGTCATCGATTTTACGTTGTTTGTATTTCATCTTCAACCTTTCCTCGCTTCACTGAAAAAACCTGTTGAACTTCACACTTGTGTCGTCAATTTTGTAATTTTATTATTTTAACATCGCCACTGCCATTATCACAAGTTCAAAAGAAAGAATATATTGGCTCAAGTTATATTTGTCCATTTGGCCAGAAATCTGGCTGATTGTAAACAGTAAAATAACAGGTCAGACCTGAATTTGAGCGCATAAACAATGCTGGCGCAGCACGAAGCACACAAATACCGCCCTCTCTTGATTAACAGGCGCTCATTTCAAAAGCGCCTTGAATGTACATTGTACATGTAGCCTACATATGTATGATCATAATGTCTCCATAATTACACGTGGATGCCACATCGTGCAGATTCCATGCTGGAAGTCACCCTGCGGGAAGAAGTATAGTAAGAAATGCCGCCTAAGTATTTAACCTTGCTTTATTTGGTCTGGATAGGTGTGCTTGACCTCGGGTCAGTGCGAGGTGAAAACCAGATGCATTTTAGGCCTACGTTGTTTTAGCATGGCAAAAGTGCATTAACCTCGGGTTGTTTTCACCGTGCTGGTCGGATCAGTCTACACAATTCGCGTCCTTCACGATTTCTCTGGACATGCCAGACTTAGGCCTACGCATATCACCATGACCACGTCACACGTGTACACACACTTTGCGTGCACAAATGGATAGGCCCTATATAGGCCTACTGTAGGTATGTACATATATGTACTGTAGGTCCAGCCTGAGTCCAATTCCAGGGTGAGCTTGAGCATGTTGAGTGCACGTTGCTATAGGTATTCTACCTCCATGCATATGATTAGGTGTAGGCCTACCGCTCGAGACTACTTCCAGAACTGTAAGGTTTATAAAAACCTTACAGATAGCCATGTACAAACTCCGGTAAACATGTTTTGATTGTGCCAACCAACCCTTCCATCACAGCTATTTGTGCAACCAAATTTCAAACAAAGTTCTTGGTGAAGTTAGATGTCAGATGGGGAGGTTTATTTACCTCAGCAATTGGTCAGAGAGTACATGCTCAGTGACGCTGGTGACTTTCTGTAGTGTGGATGGGTAAAATGCTCAAGAATTTCACCATTTTAATGAGGATATAGGCCTAGGGTGAATAAACCTTCCCATTTGACACCTTACTTCACCAAAAGGCATGTGTGAACTTTGGTTGCACAAATAGCTGTGGAAGGGTAAGTTGGCACAATCAAACAGCTACAATGTGTTTATAAGTTTGTATATGGCTATCTGTAAGGTTGTATAGACCGTACAGTTCTTGAAGTACATGTAGCTGGAGACTATGGGGGATGTGGATGCTTTGTGTGTTTTAGACTTGGGTGGGTTATATCATTTTGCCGTTATGTTTCATTACCATTATTATTTACGTACACATCCTTTTATTCTAACCTTACCAAGTTTCACTGAGCTGTGTGCTTTCCTTCAATGATCGTGTTTTGTGGTATTTTAGAGCTTTACTTTGGTCATATTTACACATTAAAATTTTAATTTCATGTTCTTTCCTGGGAAACTAAACTGCTGTTTCAAAAGAAAGTCATTTTTCTGTCACATACTGGTACATGAAGATACATGTACACGTACCAATGCATAAAAGTGCATATGGCAGTCTAGATCAGTAAACAGAGCTCTACGTACATTGTATACTCTTTCAATGATGCTGTATATCGATGATGGAGTATGCGTAGGGCCCTGTTTGTGGGTCTAGATATAGACCCAATAATTTACATGTACATGTATATGATCTTCTTTAACAGTTTTCGAAGTAAGAATGACCCACTTATTGAGAATTCCACTCTGCAGCCATTGCTTCAGTATTAAATGCCAGAGATGGATCATACAGCAACATGTACATGTATTGGCAAACCCCTTTCCTTTGATAAGCTGCCGTAGTTGTTCCGACTCCTCATACAAGCCAAGACTCAACCCAATCAATATACAAATGTTGTCTCAGCATCTGCATGAACAAATCTTCAAGTCTGATAAAAGACGAAGACAGATGGAGCCCTCTTCGGAAAACATTCAGAAAAGCATCCAGCATCTAAAAGACCATGGCTTATGGGGCAAGCATGTTGACTTTCTCCCTGAGGTGGATTTCAAACTTCCTAAACTCTACGGGAGGAATATTGATGAGCATTTCCGGGTTCTGGCCAATAAACAGAGTGATAAATACATCAAGATATCAGAAGCGTTGTCATTTGGATCACTTCCAACAATGCCACAGGAGTGGGCATTTATGAAAGGCTGGACAATGTATGATGGGAGTGGAAACCAGACAGCAGTGGACTACCCATTAGAAGAAGCTGTTGTATTTGATGTGGAATGTCTGATGGCTGAGGGTAATTTCCCAACTCTAGCTGTGGCTGCCTCAACAGAAGCCTGGTAAGAATTGTGGATGATTGCATAGGGGACAAAAACAATAAAGGCTTTTTCTGTGGAATCTTTCAAGATTTTCTTCCTGATTCTAATCCTTAAAAATATTAGAAGGCCTGATCAGTGGCACTTTGCTATCAACACAATGAAACCAGTGAAGAGATAATGCAAATATGCTAGGAAATCTTGTGAATTATTGGAAGACAGGAAAAAAAACCAAAATGCTGGATGTGCACACATGTAGATATTGAGCCTACAATGCACACATAAATTCACACACGACAGAGTTGGATAAGGATCTATCTCTACCTTTTGTATGATATTTGTAATCATATGCTGCTGCCCAGCCAATCATTTGTGTACACATACCTACATGTAACGTCCCTCATCCTTTTTCTTTTGCAGGTATTCTTGGTGTAGTGAGCGTCTAGTGGAGGAGCATCTCTCCCTTTCTCCCCGCATCACTCCTGCTGATCTTATCCCCATGGAAACAACTAATTCGTTTAGATTATCCGAATCAGTTCGTTGGAAAGAACGACTAGTTGTTGGTCACAACGTTAGCTTTGACCGCAGTTTCATCAAAGAACAGTATTTCCTGAAGGTATGTGCATTGGTTTTGGGTTCACATAAACAATGCCCCTGTTTATTTGTAATATCATGATGATTTTGTCCAGTTTGTTTGATGTATATTTATAGGGTACTAAAACCCGTTTCTTGGATACATTGAGTCTACACATGGCAGTGTCGGGACTGACTACATACCAACGAGCTTTGTGGCTTGCTGACCGGACTGGAAAAGGAGCCAAGACTCAGTACTTAGCAAAGAAAGCCAGCAAGAAGCCTGCTGGACCTCCTGTAAGTCGTCTATTTGATCAGTAGAAAGATTTCTTGGTATCTTTACTGGTCATTTATAATACTTTTCTTTTCCTTTTGCTGATACATGTAAGCTGCATTCAACTCGACTTGCTAGCTCAGTAAGGGAAAGTACATGTATGTGCAGCATTGCAGCTTGCGACACAGCAGACTTGTAGTTATTTGTTTCAAATGTTCCAACTTTGCATTACCTTTACAAGGCAAAGCGAGTGAAAACTACGAATTTATGGCCTTGAAGTTGAACCTCAAAGTTTTGTCAAAAGGACATTCCAAGATAAATGCATTTGAAAATACCAGCCATTTCAATACACGTGTTCAATCACCTGTATATTGTAAAAAGTCCTGAAATGTAAGGCTTGGAAAATACTAATCCACATTTAGTTACAGATATATTGTTTTAATTAAAGAATAATTCATTAATAAAAACTAGTAAAAGGTTTTTCACTTTATAAAAACAGAAAAACCTAGAGGTCTTTATATTTTTTCTATTGCTTTATACCCGGTACATACTTTTTGTCACTTCGTGAAAAAAATGTGCGCTTGAAGAAAATTGTTTCTGTACATTTCATTACATTTCAACTCGCGCAGTGTTTATGTACAACATCACACACGATGTGTGCGCACACAAACTTGTGCAGAGATAGAGCGTATTGTCTCTACTTTTGCCCTGCTAATGATGTGACTTCTTGTCTCTTCATGAAAACAAAGAAACACAGAGACTGAGCTTTTCGTTGGTTGTTTTTTTGTAGTTATTAGGAAAGTAAACAACATTTTGCTTTGAAACTCTGCTAAGTTTTTCTTTGGATCACAGGAAGTAAAATCTCAAGATCAAAAAATGATCAATTTTCCAGTTTTTAGTCACTTTGTGAAAACACCGACAAAATGGAGCATTGACAAATTTTATTTAAGAGGCCCACTCTTCTCCATGAGCAGTTGAGAAGCACATACTAATATCCAACTTTCATAAATTGGTTTCAAAATGATCATTGGACTTGCTGGAGAAAAATTCTGGAAGGTTGAGCATCATTGCTTGAAAAAACTGTGTTGTAATAATACACAGAAAAAGCAAAGGAGATAGCAGATTCCTTCTCCCCTTGGTTATGATTAATCATACATAAATGGCTGGTTTAGGTGATAGTTTATGATCATGTGGGAGAATGACATGTTGAAATAAGTAAGAAGTTGAAATACTGTGTACATTTATAAGTACATGCAGTGGCATAGTGTTGGCAATAAGCATCCATCTACATGTACATGAGGACTTTGCACGAAACAACTTTGTCAGCCAAACCAGTGCCAAACGGTTACACGTGAGGCAAGTTTAGTGAAGAGGAATGTAATTTCCTTTCAAATTCAAATTATTTTTGTCCAAGGGCACTTACTGATTGACTTGTATGTTACAGTGCTTGCTTATAAAATCCCAATACAGTTCTCACCAAAATGATGATGACAGTATTGGTGCTTGCCATGACCATGTCATTACTAAACAAAATGAAATGTCTGGCAATCAGGACTTTGAATATGTTGCTCTACATACATGTAGACCCACAAAAGTCTAGTAAATTACATGTATGGTCCAAGAAATGATGACCTTCCCCCCAAATGCGTTAGCCTACATTATTAACTTGTTCTAATGAAACCGTTTTACACCGTCAAAACACCAAAAAAACTTTTGAAGATCATTTTAAATTGACTCGCGTGGTTTGAGGGAGAACAGTTCATTTGTTACTTGTTTAGAAATGCCAGCGTGTACATGTAGAGGATTTGTACCCTGGGTCACAGAGGTGGGGGGGGAAGTACCACCACAACCTGACTCCCCAAATTCAAGATTTGTATTTGGTGGGGTACACATGTATATTTTGCAAAGTATAATTTTTTAACCAATATTTTGACAATCAAGGTATAGCTTAATTTTCATTTTTCACATTTCTTTACAGTCCACCAAGTGGCTTGATGCAAGCAGTCCAAATAATCTTGCTGATGTGTATGCTCTTTATAGTCGAGATAATGAAAGGTTAGACAAGAGCAAACGAGACACATTTGTTACAGGCACAATGGAGGATGTACGCAGTGATTTTCAGGTATTAGAGAACTACATTAGTATTATAAAGTTTGACGTACAGTGGACATGTCCGTGCACAACTTTCAAAATGGTGAAACTTTGCATAAATTTTCATTTGTAATCAATCATATCCTTCATTTTTGGAAAGTTGTCAGCAGGCAGCTTGTTGGTATATGTACTACTTTCATGGACCTAGAGTACCAAAGGCTGGCATCATTCAGAACTAGTAAATGCCACACATGTACAAATGAATGAAGTACATGTACATGGTTTACATGTTAATGCCTTTTACAGACATATTTGTGCGTGTGACGTATTCACTTTGGTACTCTGTAGTGCCATACATGTTTATGAGCTCTCAACCAATTTGTTCTTGAAGCATGCCCCTTAGAAACTACTATCCTGCTTCCTACATGTGTACCGTACATCAGTTGTTTCCTTCTTCATGCACACGAAAGCATGTGATACACACAAGTTGTTTTGTGCACAGGTACATGTAGTTATGCTGCACAAAGTCCAACATATATTTGCTTAATTGTTGTGTGACCATCTGGTTTAATATTTCTGCCTTTTTAGGAACTGATGTCCTATTGTGCTAAGGATGTAGAAGCAACTCATGTTGTCTTCACTCACCTGTTCCCTAAATTTTGTGAAAGGTGTGTGGAATTTTATTTCCTATTCCAAAGAAATGTTTTTGTAAGGTGTTGTTTGAATTCGGAACATTTTAATTTATGGGAAGTTGACAGGTGATGTACGTGCACATAACTAATTTTATACAAGTGTCATGGTGAAGTTAGTTTGTAAATATGTGAGTTTATCCATCTTATTTTAGGTTCCCCCATCCAGTAACGTTTGCTGCCACTTTAGAGATGGGTCAAGCCTACTTGCCTGTCAATCAAAACTGGGAACGCTATCTGAGGGAATCACAAGAAACATACGATGACCTCCAACAAGAGATGAAAATGGCTCTGATGCATCTTGCTAATGATGCTTGCCAACTCATGCAAAATGATGGGTAAGGCTCTGAAGAAATGGAAATCATTAAACCTATCAGTCTGACAGACAGTTAACATTTATTGTCTTTTGGAATGTGGGACATGATACATGTATTTCAACACTCTAAGGATTCATAGCACCCGAGATGAAACCAAGGAACCTGTGTATCCCTGAGAGTGTTAAACCATTACATCCCACCTCATAGCAGTTAATAATTGATCCGTTCTCCCGCTGTCTTCAATTCTTTACACTGTTTCTTTACCTTGAATTTCTAGGATTTAATTGAATTGTTGAGTACATGTACCTCAGTTGTTAGTGCACAGAAAGCTGTATGACGTGTATGGACTCGATACGTCCCAGCATTGGTTTAATTGTGTTTGTTACACATGTCTTGATCGAAACCAATATCTTTGCATTTTAAACATACATTTTGGAGTAAAATCTTCATGTAACTTAAAACTGAACAGATATACGTCTATGTATGTATGTTTAAGATCAGATATGAAGAAACAAACTTCCACCATCCCCCAAAATTATGGCATCCCATAAAACTGAACAGATATACGTCTATGTATGTATGTTTAAGATCAGAAATGAAGAAACAAACTTCCACCATCCCCCCAAAATTATGGCATCCCATAAAACTGAACAGATATACGTCTATGTATGTATGTTTAAGATTAGAAATGAAGAAACAAACTTCCACCATCCCCCAAAATTATGGCATCCCATAAAACTGAACAGTTTGCAGTGCCAAGTAAATGATACCTCTAGTTTATTGTTATCAATTGTATGGAAAAGGAAGTAGAGGTACCATTACATGGCCTGGTTAACAGTTCCTCCATTATGGGTGTGGACTATGGGGAATAATCTATGATATCACCATGTGATGTGATTAGCAGTGAGGCTGATTTGTCACCCAGTCATGTGATCATGCTGGGCCAATCAAATACCATTTTCAGGTCAGGTATAAAAATGATCTATTATGATTCCTTTGGGTTCAGTTATGTAGAGGACCCCTGGCTCTGGGAACTAGACTGGTCAACAGAAGACTATAGACTTAAGAAAGAAGTTATCCATAAGAAGTGTAGAGCTACATGGACATCAAAAAGTGTGGAAGAGGAGGCTACAACTGTGTGTGAAATGTCTAAGGACGATGCTGATAAAGATGTAATGCCTGTGATGAAAACATCTCAAGGAGTTGAGATGGTGGTGGGAGATGGATTAACTGAAGAGGAAAGGTTGGAGAATGAAGCAAGACAGGAGCGATTAAGAGAAGTCATGGAAACAGCCAAACGGATACCAAAGATTAAACAGCACATGGTGGGATACCCAATGTAAGCCATTTAGCATTTGTTGGAGGAAGTTTTTTAATTAGAAAAGTTCAATTCTGTGACAGGCAAATCATATTTCCTTTCATTTACAACTTATTGTTCTACTCAAGGCCAATAGATGTAAGTTTAATACTGGACGGATAGCAGTTTTTCTTATAAACAAGCTATTGTCATTTATTTTAAAGGAAAAGTTGTAAACAATCTCCTTATATGGAGATTGGTGCACATGTGATGTGCACTGATTGAAGTGGTGCGCAGCCATCCAATGCATAAGGGACTAGCTATGTGCTTGGCTCAGGAGAATGGATGTGACTTATACCAGAACATCATTAGTTTTCATTTTCCTGAGCTGGTCTTAAACGTTACATGTAGTTTAAGACTGACCAAGCACATAAATATTCCCGTTCATAAATACCATTTTAGTCGGAGAGTCAGTATGTGGTAAATTTCCAAGGATTTTGGTCAGTAATTTACTTTCATTTCCTCAACTACCCACATCCTTGTGCAATTAGTCCGTAAGAATCTCCTTATATGGACTTGGTGTGAATGTGGCAAATCAATCAGAATCGATTAACCTGTCTTGTATCCAGGTGCCAGCATGTGATTCACGCAGTGCGTATTGTCACATCGCAGTGGGCATTGTCAAATGTCATTACATGGTCAAGTTGCATGTTTATGAATAACCATTTAAGACCGACCATGTTTTGAACTCTTGACCCATACAAATGGCTGAACTGTCTAGGAACATGTATTTGTGACCAAGGGAATAAACACATGCATGAAATGTATGTGCTTGGCTGGGGTGGTTTTTGTTAAGACTGGCTCAGGAGATAGTGTGTTTGATGAGCTTCCACAAGTTACACAGGGTTTACCTTGTCCCCACTGTGTCGCTTGTTTGACACAGGGTCAGGGCTCCACTGTATACATCTAGTTAATCAAATACTTCCCCAGTGAACATCATTTTCTTCAACAAGTTTACTTTATTTTAACATCCCTCTGGACATGTAATGGTATGTTCCTTGCAAGTAGTCGTAAACAATCTCCTTATTTGGAAAATGGCACAGACATGGCATAAATGAATACGAAGGGTCTTAACTGTCTTAGTTACTTTAAGTTTAATTTAAGACAAAATAATTGCCCACAGTTAATCAGTGTTCTCAAATTTTAATGAATTTGAGTCAAATAAATGGAAAAAGGATTGGTTTGAGTGACTTGGCTTTGAGAAAGATTCAAATGTCCCACAAAAATCTGTAAATTGACTACATTCAGATGAAATGTTGACGACTGAGTTTGGGACTGTCATCATATTTAATATGAATTTGAGAATTGTCTGTCATTAATTTGCCAACAGGTGGTATCGAGAGCTTTGTCCCAGGAAGGTAGATAATGATTGGGCTCCAGGACCTTGTCTCATTAGCTCTCAAGTTAGAATAGCTCCAAAACTCCTGCGATTGACATGGGAAGGCTACCCACTGCATTATGACTCAAGGCATGGATGGGGTTACCTTGTGCCTGAAAGGAAAGAGGAAGAGAGGAAGGAAGAACTTGAAAATGATGATGGAGGAAGTAAACAAAACCGGGAGACAGTACAGTTTCCTGTAAAGTAAGTGGACTTTCCATGCATCACCCCACAGAAAATTTGGCTTGGTTTGTGAAGTAGATCACAAACTTGGTAAAGGTATTTGCAGTATAAGCCATGGATTATGAAAAAGTTGCTGAAAGGTTGAAATGTGAGTGTTTTTTAGGGATAGAATATTTACAGTGAGGAGGTCATTGGTGTGGGTTTTTAAGTAATATTGCCAGGTTTTCCTGACATTCTCTTGGAAGTTCAGAGCATTGTGAAAGATGTTTCTTAAATCCACATTTCACTTCAGATAGGAATTATGGAATATACTGTAAGCATTGTCATGTAGACACATTTACGTACCCTTTACACAGTGGCTTTCAACACCGTTGTAATAGGTTGAGCTTTAGGGATGTGGGGGAGGTTGTGTCATGATAAAGAGATATCAGTACTAAATAAACAAGTGGTCTTGGGTTTGAATCCTACCCAAGCACATGCAACTCACAAAATTGTTCTGTGCACACTCTCAGACGCACAAGTACTGAACTAAAAGAGCATACTTCATGTACATGGTTGAATTCAAAACCCTAGAATAGTTAGGCTAAATTTCCATCCAAACTTCTTTCAAAACAAGGTGTGTTCATAGAGGATAAAATAGGCTCACATTTTGTGTTCTAAAGAAGTTGCAGACACATAATCTGTTCCAGCTAACTATTTTTTTGGGATAAGGAAATTAATGGTTAACCGTTAACCATTGCCATTGAATGATTTTTCTTTGGTTCTTGATTTAAACAGCAGCTTGAAGAGTTTCATCCAGGACAAGATTCCTGATAACAGTGCACCTTCACTGAACATAAAAACATCACCGATAGACTTGGATTCACAAGCTAGTGTGATACAATCCAATGTTGAAGACTATTGGACTTACAGTGAGGACGAAAGTATGGTAAGCTTAGGATCATTCTTAGTAATTTATTATAGATTCCAAGTCCGCTTCATAATGTTTGCTGTACAGACTCTTTCAAAACTTAATCATGGAACAGGTGTTGTTTTGTGTAGTCACACAGAGTGTCAAAAAATCACAAGGCAACCAAGTTGACATTAGACAGTCAAATTACATGCGCTCTGTGATTATCAAATGAAGGAATTCAACTAAACATAATTAATGAAAATTGTTTGAAATTTTATTTCTTTGTTGAGCTGAGCATAAAAATCCTAAGAGAGAAAAATCCCAAAGTGGCTAAATTTGTCAGCAGAGTGGACTAGTTCTTGGGGACCCGACTTTCAGGAAATAACCATTTTTGCAAGTTTTGGAGGAAGCAGGAAACTCATAGGAACCTTTGGAAACAAATTTCATTGTTGATGGAACGTGGCAAAAACTGCACCTGTGACTAGTGATATGTACATGTAAATCATTCTGACAGGCTAGAGCTGGTGAGAAAGATGCTACCAACTCAGTGCTAACTGTTCATTTCCAACATTCTTATTGACAGTCTGATGATAATGATAGAATACCTTCTCTAAAGCCCCCTGGTAATCCAAAAGACACTTCAGATGATCATAGTCAACAGCCTTACCATGATGTCAAGATACCTGGCTGCTGGTTCTATAGGCTTCCACACAAGGTACCAGTTGTGAAGAGTTTCCTAATTCACAGTGTTAATAAGAGGCCGTCTTAAAACTCTTCCGGAACAAGTTGCTGGTAGCACTTTACTTCACCAGCAAGCAGCTCTACATTTGTTCTGGATCAGTTGTGACAAAGTTTTACTGGCAACCTGTTATCCTGCAAAGGAGGGTTGACATTTGGCCTGATGGGGCCCATAGTAGGTTGCTCCCCTTCCCCTAACAATACTAGCAGAAGAGTGGCCTTGGATTGGTCAACCATGGACGAAGAAATAGACACAAGCCACCTAACTTAGCAGACCAAAGTCTTAACTTCTTGTTTTTTTCTATCTGAGAAGGCATTATTCAGAGGGATGAGAAAAGAACTATTCTTTAGTTACCACAAAAAATTTCTGTACTTGTACATCAATATGCACACATGGCATGTGGTGTTAATGGCCAGAACAACATTTTGATGACATCAAACACACATGTTCAGTCCCAGTTAAACAGTGCACATTCCTATGGAGAGCAATGTTTGTAAAATGAAATCAGACGATACATAATTCTGAATACAGTGAAAGGTTTTGGCAACACCATTTCGCTGAAACCATTCTTAGCAAACTATTTTTAACAAGTGAATCCAAATCCTTGATCATAACCTTTATTTAGACCTGATATGAAAGCAGAATTAGTCCTCAGAAGGTGGTTCTCAGGACAGTTGTTCAATCTTGCCAAAGCAAATCTTTTCATGTAATGGTTCTAGTTGATTGGACTGTGCCTGGTCGTTAGTCACTCTCTGTGGTTTAACAGGTGCCCTTGAGTGGCTAACCTGGTCCAAACCGCAAACCACAGTTGAGGGGAAATATGAAAATGAACTGATTGCTTTGCTCTAGCATCTGAGACCAACAACAATGTCTAGATGAACACTGAGGTGGCTCCCTATGCATGTTATCGCTCTCCTGACAGATGTCATTGTAATAGTTCATATGCTTTCTCAACATCAGAATAAATATTCCCATTGTAACAACAAAACAGTAAATTGCTTCCAAGCATTCAAGTTGGCCAATTAATTTGTAATACATTGTACTTGTGTTTTTCATAATTTGTTTTGAGCTTTGTGAAGTTCCTAACAATGTGTCTTGTTGCTGTCTTAGGATGGTGGATCAAACAAAGT
This sequence comes from Acanthaster planci, assembly GCF_054643075.1. Taxonomy (NCBI): domain Eukaryota; kingdom Metazoa; phylum Echinodermata; class Asteroidea; order Valvatida; family Acanthasteridae; genus Acanthaster; species Acanthaster planci. The sequence continues at coordinate 23,140,698 of NC_141781.1, forward strand.
TGGTAACCCCTTAGCCAAGGACTTCTTGAATAAACTTGAAGATGGAACTTTGGCTTCGGCAGGAGGAGCACAAGCCACTCGTATCTTGGAGATCAATAAACTCATCTCATTTTGGAGAAATGCAAGCAAGAGAATTAAGTAAGAGAATTATTCAGTTCTACATTCAAGGCTTCATCCAGAATGAAGTATTGAAGAAAATTACGCTGTTCTCGAAGGTTTTGTGAAGAGTTTATGGTTAAACTACTGAGCTCTAGGGGTTATCAAGTTAGTGTATTAGTAAATCATTTGACTCTAAGGGTTATCAAGTTAGTTTATTAGTAAATCATTTGACTTTAAGGGTTATCAAGTTAGTGTATTAGTAAATCGTTTGACTCTAAGGGTTATCAAGTTAGTGTATTGGTAAATCATTTGACTCTAAGGGTTATCAAGTTAGCGTATTGGAAATCGTTTGACTCGAAGGGTTATCAAGTTTGTGTATTGGTTAAATCATTTGACTCTAAGGGTTATCAAGTTAGTGTATTGGTAAAATCATTTGACTCTAAGGGTTATCAAATTAGTGTATTGGTTAAATCATTTGACTCTAAGGTTATCAAGTTAGTGTACATGTATTGGTTAAATCGTTTGACTCTAAGGGTTAACAAGTTGAAGTCTGCACCTCCCTAAAATATTCCCCCCAAGAAAGTTTTTTTCAAAAAAGCTGATTTAATGGGGTGTCTTGGATGAGGAGGTTATTCTATAAAGAGATTTCTCAAAATACCTGCATTCAAACAAGGGGCTGATGATTGCACTTTTGACAATGATTTTTTAAAATTGTTATTTTAAAAAGTTAAGTGAGAAACAAAAATTTGATACAATGTTCTGCTTCAATCTGAAGTTTGCTTTTTTTTTTGTTTTTGTGTAAACTGTCTGTAGAAGGTAGTGCTTTTACCTTTCTTAGAACAAACTAACCCGTGGATTCCTCACTTTGGCCTTAAAAGTTCACAGATGGTTGTTGGACTTGAGAAGAACCATCTTCCTCGAGCTGTGACCCGTAACCATGACTACGATGAAGATGGTTTCTATGGTGCTATTATCCCTCGTGTCATTACTGCGGGAACAGTCACTCGTCGAGCAGTTGAACCCACTTGGCTGACTGCATCAAATGCAAGGGTAGGTAGAATGCTTACTTGTTGATTTATTAAACTAAGCTGGTTGACTGCATGAGGTACCTACAAGGGTAGATAGAACAGTCACTCCTTGAATTGTTGAACAGGCATGGCTGACTGCTTCAAATGCAAGGGTAGGTAGAATGCTTACTTGTGGATTTATTAAACTAAGCTGGTTGACTGCATGAGGTACCTACGAGGGTAGATAGAACAGTCACTCATTGAATTGTTGAACAGGCATGGCTGACTGCTTCAAATGCAAGGGTAGGTAGAATGCTTACTTGTTGATTTATTAAACTAAGCTGGTTGACTGCATGAGGTACCTACAAGGGTAGATAGAACAGTCACTCATTGAATTGTTGAACAGGCATGGCTGACTGCTTCAAATGCAAGGGTAGGTAGAATGCTTACTTGTTGAGTTTTTGAACAATGTAGTATGTTATGGTATTGTCATTATTTTAGGCAGATCGTGTTGGTAGTGAGCTGAAGGCAATGGTTCAAGCTCCTCCAGGTTATCACCTTGTAGGTGCTGATGTAGATTCACAGGAACTCTGGATTGCTGCCTTACTTGGAGATTCCAATTTTGCTGGTTTCCATGGTAATGATTGTTGTTTCAGTCCAACAGACCATGCATAGCATTTTTACCAAGGTTAAAATCTAAACTCTTGCTGATTCGATATGGTTAGTTATTGTAAACCTTTTGTTTGGGATGTATTCGTTTATTCAACCCAGGGCTGCAGCCCTGTCAAAGAGAGCCCAGAATTGTGTGGTGTTGCATAATTTCTTTTTTTCTGGTGAATGCTAGTAGCGTCTTTTCATATGCGGCTGGATTAGCGAGCAGTGGCGTTGTGCCACTCATCAATGGGGTCATGGAGCACTTTTGTCCGCGGTGCTAATCCGCGGGCGCGATATGCCCAAAACAATGGTATACTGTTCCAAAACAGTGCCGGATTCCCTTCCAAAAATGGAAGTAGAAAAATGATGGCAATTCCCAGCAGCAGGTCCTTTGTTCAGGGTACAGTCTTTTGTTACACTTGGCACCCTGGCTTTGCGTATAAACACATGGTACCCAAAACCGGGCTCCCCGGCAGGCAATGGTTAATAACAGATGATGCAGATAAAGCAAAAGCAACAAATGAAATCTTGGTATTAAAAAGGAATGGTTTTTCAATAGATTAATTGAAAACTTTGGTGATTTGCTTTTAGATCTGTACGATATCCAATGAAATTATCCGTGAATCAGCCAATGAAATCATCAGTGAATCAGCCAATGAAATTATCCGTGAATCAGCCAATGAAATCATCAGTGAATCAGCCAATGAAATCATCAGTGAATCAGCCAATGAAATCATCAGTGAATCAGCCAATGAAATTATCATTGAATCAGTCAATGAAATTATCCGTGAATCAGCCAATGAAATCATTAGTGAATCAGCCAATGAAATTATCATTGAATCAGCAAATCAAATCATCAATGAATCAGCCAATGAAATCATCAGTGAATTAGCCAATGAAATCATTAATGAATCAGCCAATCAAGTAGACAATCAATTTGATAATCAATTACTGTTATTTTTATTGATTGCAGCTTGCACTGCTCTTGGATGGATGACTTTACAAGGCAAGAAGAGTGATGGTACAGACATGCACAGTATGACAGCATCGACTATTGGTATCAGCAGGGAACATGCAAAGGTGATTGTCACATTTGATTATGGTCAACTGTGTAGATTTCCTGACTTGTTGGTCCTCGTCATACTCCGCTAGATATGTGACAAATTCCTTAAAAGCACTTAGAGAAAGTCCATGTTAATTGAATCACAAAATGGCCCATTGACGGCAAAAGAGAATTTCATAGTTGATTGTTTTCTTTTCATTTACTAAGATAATTAATTATGGTCGAATTTATGGTGCTGGAAGACCCTTTGCCGTGCGTCTTCTGATGCAGTTCAATCACAGACTGAGTCCAGAGGAGGCAAGAGAGAAAGCTAACAAGATGTATGCAGCAACAAAAGGAATTAAAATGTGAGTCACATTTCGGAATCATCTGTCGCTATCAATAAATATGAAGAACCTTTTGGCTTTTCTTCAGTTTGTCATATCCTCAACAATTTGTTTACTGATATATCCAGCCGTGTGTTGTATGTAGTTCTTCAGTTTGTCATAGCCTCAACAATTTGTTTACTGATATATCCAGCCGTGTGTTGTATGTAGTTCTTCAGTTTGTCATAGCCTCAACAATTTGTTTACTGATATATCCAGCCGTGTGTTGTATGTAGTTCTTCAGTTTGTTATAGCCTCAACAATTTGTTTACTGATATATCCATCCGTGTGTTGTATGTAGTTATTCAGTTTGTTATAGCCTCAACAATTTGTTTACTGATATATCCATCCGTGTGTTGTATGTAGTTATTCAGTTTGTTATAGCCTCAACAATTTGTTTACTGATATATCCAGCCCTGTGTTGTATGTAGTTCTTCAGTTTGTCATAGCCTCAACAATTTGTTTACTGATATATCCAGCCCTGTGTTGTATGTAGTTCTTCAGTTTGTTATAGCCTCAACAATTTGTTTACTGATATATCCAGCCGTGTATTGTATGTAGTTCTTCAGTTTGTCGTAGCCTCAACAATTTGTTTACTGATATATCCAGCCTTGTGTTGTATGTAGTTCTTCAGTTTGTTATAGCCTCAACAATTTGTTTACTGATATATCCAGCCGTGTGTTGTATGTAGTTCTTCAGTTTGTCGTAGCCTCAACAATTTGTTTACTGATATATCCAGCCGTGTGTTGTATGTAGACATTTTTTCTGCACTTTTTTGAGTTCTGCTGTTTGTTTTTCCCCTTTTCTCTTGCAATTCACTTTGACCTTTTCACTTTGCAATTCTATTTAGTTCTCCTTGTTTTTCCCTTGTGCTTTCATGCAGGTATCACATTGAAGAAAAATCAGCTGAATTCCTTCTAAAACATGGACTTATTGACAAAAAAGATGACCACTATTTATCTGTGGCTAAATTCAGACAAATCAGCAAACACATCAAACCAGATAAGAGGTACCTGTTTTAAGACAACTCAGGGGGGGGGTCATCAGCATATGAATATAGAGTATGAATTTGTGAGGCCTCTATCTTGAAATTTTCAAAATTACTTATTATGTTTAGAAAAAATGCCCATTATTTGATCTAAAAGGCATGGCTAGGGAGGGATAATGACAGGATAATGATAACTTAGAACTTGGCCTTAAATGTCTGTTACCTGATCTAACCATTTGCCTCTTGTTATCTGCTGTAGGTTTCAATTTCCATGAAAAATCTCAAAACGTTTTTTTGTCTAATTTGTAGAAATTTACTGACAGATGGCAAGAAATGGACAAAAGGAAGGTATGCAAATTTGTTGATATCTGACAAGTTTTGTAAGCATGCTTCAAGAAAATGTAAACTTTAATTGAAAATTATCTGTAATTTATTTTTCCATTTCAACTAATAATGAGGCTTTAGGGAGTTTGAAATACATTGGTAGTAAGCCATTCATAATATGTGCACACACAGGGTTGTTCACATTGCATGCATTTTGTACATAGCAAGGAGGCTGAGGTAAGATATTTCTTGTACTTAATGTGCTTTTAAAATTGGCATGAAATCAATGTTTGTTTTTCCTTGTACTCTTGTACTTCATTGCAAAATTTATCATTTTGTCAATTTCAGAGAAAACTCAGTGCAAAACTAGTTAAGCATTTCCAGGAACATCATTAAATGTTAGCAGAGGATTGAAGTTTCATTTTGGATGTGAATAAATGCAACTAGAGCAGGTTGACCATGACATTAAAGGGTGCCAGAGTGGACAATCTGGTTTGAGTTGAAGAGAAATATGGACAGCAAATTTGTAACATGGGAAGGGAGTTTTAAAACACTGCACATGCCGTGCCTACCAGACCGGAGTGGTGGTCTAAAAGTCAGCATTTGGATGCAAACATACTGAACTTATAGAGCTGTTTCTTATCTGAGGATTACTTTGTTTGCTTTCCTGTCTGCAGTGAGTCAGCTATGTTCAATCAACTTGAAAGCATTGCTCAATCGGAGCACCCAAAGACACCTGTACTCAGATCTTCAATTAGCACAGCACTGGAGCCTAAAAGAGTAAACAGTGAGGTAAATTTTACAATTTATATTCCCTGTTTTTGAAAAATCTGATATTTTTTTCTTAATCAGCTTGTCAGGGATAAAAGTGGTGGTAGTCCGGGGTATTGATTGTGAGTAAACTAGTGATGAGACTGTAGGAACTGTAAGCAAATAATCAGAGTATTTTTCTTTGTGTGAAAATTCAGTTTATGACAAGCCGTGTTAACTGGGTTGTGCAGAGCTCAGCAGTAGACTACCTTCATCTTATGCTTGTCTGCATGCGTTGGCTGTTTGAACAATATAACATTGATGGACGGTTCTGTATCAGCATACATGATGAAGTACGTTACCTGGTCACCAGTGAAGATAGGTATCGGGCAGCATTAGCATTGCAGATCACCAACCTGCTGACAAGGTGTATGTTTGCTTACAAAGTGGGCATGAATGACCTGCCTCAGGTGAGTCATTATCTAGATTGTCACTTCAATGTATTGAAGTGTTAACAAATACAGTCATTTGTACACTTTTTATTTAAATTTGTGAATTCCTTAAAATTTAAGCTGCTGTAAGTTTTTGAAAATTTGGATGTAAAATAACTTTTCCTTTCATAAAGACACCTTTCATTTAAAGTTAGGCATACATGGAGTTTGAAATGCTACTTGTAGGAAGAATCCATTTGTGGACTATACAGTGGAACAACGCTATAACGAACATAACAGGGTCCACACAAATTGTGCGGTATAATGGTCTTTGATATGGCGAGTTTCAGTCACAGGTACACACACCCATTCCAAAGTCTGGCCCATACAAATGTGTGACAGCCTGCATTTACATGCCAAATAAAAGTTTGAAGTAAAAAACATTGAAATTCCTGCTTTTTGTTAAAAGTTGGTTGATCTCTTCTCATGCTTCACTTGTCAGGTGAAGTTAAATTGCAAAATGAAATCAAGTTTTCCTGGATCACTTGAAAATTGCATGCAACCTGTACATTGTAGAAAGGGTTGCACTGGTTCCTGTTGGTAAAATGGCACTTTTAAATGGGCTGCACAGGGAACCATTCTTATACAGTAGAACTAAAAGTACATACAATGTACTGGGGTACATGTCCAAAGTAACAAAATGTCAGACAAATATTTTAAACACGATTGAAACTGGCAAGATATCAATTGAAGATTTTTGCAAGTTAAGTTATAGATGCTTGGGTCTGTCTTTGTATATATTCTCAGTTTTGGTGACTGTTTGGACGTTATATCTCAGTTTAGTAGTTAGAACTATGCAAAGTTGCATCTTATACTCGGCAGGTGACCTACACAGCCGCCATTGTTCCATTGTGAGTGCAATTTTCCTCAACTTTGAGTAATAGTTATCAGTTCTAAATATCTTTCTATTATAGAAAGCAAAATTGTACTGTTAACAGTGCACAGAAAAAAAGGGGTCAATTGGGGGATGTTCAGTGGATGTAGTTAGGTGTCCGCCCCGAGTTGATGTGCACCCTCACCAGTGAAAGATAGACAGTCTGGTAACATGTAGGAAGTTTTCCAACCTGGATCTTGCACGCGTTTGGCGTGTACGTGAGACCATACATTCCAGAATAAATTTGCTGTGCATACTCAGTGTGCTCATAAATTTGCACGCCTATGTGGTGAGCTCATACTGAAAGACTGTCAATTTCATTTAAAAACAGCCCTCTTTGTTCAAGCTTGGGTCGGATAGCAGTGTTCATTATAGCAGCGTTCCACTGTAATTACATTTATAAACAAAGTGAATACTGAGGCTTACAAATAAGAAATATACTTGACAGCTGTGGACAGGTGCTTTTCAGAAGGCAGAATTGTAATGAGTTACATGTACTGATCTTTGTGACTCAAAGTTGGGTACATGTAACTAGTGACTTGATTCAAGTTGAGTCAGACCAAAAAGTCTGACTCAACAGGTATGTAGCTCAAGTCAATTTGAGTAGCCAATCTTTGAACAGAGTAAGATAATGAAAACAAGTAAAAAGGGCATATTAAAGTCACACCTCATCTTGCCTTTGATGATAAAAACACATGACATGAACATAATAAGTGGCACTGTGAGTCATATTTTGTTTCACAAAGAACTTTGCTTTTACCTTTGGGACTGGAGCCAACTTAACTTTCATTCAAGTGTGGTCTTCTGATGAAGGTCTCAAATAAGGTCATTTGCTTGCAGTGACTTTAGTCAACTCATTTACCCGTCTGCACTTTGAAAATTGGGACTCGGGTCATTACAGCTGTGTCAGAAGATCAAATTTGGATGTCAGAATAACGACTTTGGTCTTTTTTGATGAACATTTTGTGGTTACATAAATTGATTTTTTCCCCATGCATGCAGTCTGTAGCATTCTTCAGTGCTGTGGATGTTGACACTGTGTTACGCAAGGAAGTGACAATGGATTGCCAAACACCGTCCAATCCCTATGGTCTAAAGAGGGGCTACGGAATACCTACAGGTTTGTCTCTATATTGATGTTGTTAGACACTGTCCAATCCCTACGGTCTAAAGAGTGGCTACGGAATACCTACAGGTTTGTCTCTATATTGATATTGTTAGACACCGTCCAATCCCTACGGTCTAAAGAGTGGCTACGGAATACCTACAGGTTTGTCTCTATATTGATATTGTTAGACACTGTCCAATCCCTACGGTCTAAAGAGTGGCTACGGAATACCTACAGGTTTGTCTCTATATTGATATTGTTAGACACTGTCCAATCCCTACGGTCTAAAGAGGGGCTACGGAATACCTACAGGTTTGTCTCTATATTGATATTGTTAGACACTGTCCAATCCCTACGGTCTAAAGAGGGGCTACGGAATACCTACAGGTTTGTCTCTATATTGATATTGTTAGACACTGTCCAATCCCTACGGTCTAAAGAGTGGCTACGGAATACCTACAGGTTTGTCTCTATATTGATATTGTTAGACACTGTCCAATCCCTACGGTCTAAAGAGTGGCTACGGAATACCTACAGGTTTGTCTCTATATTGATATTGTTAGACGGAGTACCGTATGTTTGAAAGTAGTCTTTGAATCCAGTCATCATGTCTTTAAGTAGTGTGGCATTAAAGATTCAGAATGAACATAGATGTATTTAAGAACACATTTTTAAAGCTTTTCAGAAAAAGAAAACTGTTCCATAAAAATCATTTTTTTGGGACTGTGATTGTGAATGTCAGTGAGCAAATCATTCATGTAACATTGACCAGTCATGGTCAATTGGTCACCATTATGACTGATGCCCTTTATAAAAGGACAGAGATATTTTTCATTTTTTTAAGCTTGAAATTATTTCTAATTTTACAAAGAAGTTCTGCAGATTACATATATGTATGTTAGTGATTTGAAAAGTGGATATTTTGGGGGGCATGACAGTCCTTGTGATCAACAATCAACAAAACCAACAAAAAAATGGTGCAATAGTTTCAGACCACACCCGCTTACTTCAAGCAAACTCGAAGAGATATGTCCAATATGTAGGGCGTGGGAGCCTGCATCGTGAAAGAATGTTGACTTCTGGAGATTGTTTCGTGCAGATGCGAGTAAAAACCCCGATTTTTGTTTTCCGAAAAATGCCATTGTGATCGGAACAACTTACAGGACAGATATCTGCACGAAAAACTTATAATCAGGGAATTATAAATCAGGGAATTCATTGGGAAAATTTGACTGACAAGTGGTGTGATCTCATGGCTCTGCGTTTGATGTGTAGATGCATGTAAAGCCTTGTACAGTCTGGTGTAGGTAGCATTACGCATGCAGCAACACTTGCTGCAGCGCTATGCAACGTGTGTGTGCTGAACAATTGTACACTGACAGAGCTGTTGCGCTCAACTGTTTCGCCGGGAGAATCAAAAATGATTCTGTCATCACAAACTATTAGGTAGGCCTAATGTTTGATTCTTTTCGTTTCATTTTTCTCACAAATTGCGAAGTAGAATTATAAAGTCAACTCATGCTGAAGAGTACGGTACGGATGGTTCCAGGCGTGCAATTATTTGCACTTCTCAGGAAGCTTTTAGGCATGCGATGGCGTGGGAGTGCAATCGCACGCCTTAAAACAGAAGGACTGGGATGATAGGGTGTATTGACTTATTGGTGTTAGTAATGATATGGAGTCAGCAGTGTCATAGAGATTACAAGTAGATGATGAAAGGTTGAAGGAGGAAGATAGGGAAGTGTTGGAGCAAAGGCTTGGATCCTTAAGGTCAAAGCTAAATCCACAGTGAAGCACAGCTTCACTGGGAAAGGGACTTCAGCTTTACCTGATTTGTTTTGTTCATACCTGTTCCTTGATGTCATTGTTCTTCTCATGTCTTCCAGGGGAAGCTTTGGACATGTATGGAATATTGAAGAAAACAAACCATGGTTCCTTAGCTAAAAAGTACAGCAACAACAACAGTGGAAACTGCAGTGGTCTGACTTCTGCTACGGTTTCATCCGAGTAGCATTTCCAGTTTGCCGGAATAAATGAACAGAACCTGTCCTGCTGCATCCAGGTAGTTACTTTTTATTCTGTGGTTTCACCATGGAGGGGTACTGAAAGCACTCCCTTTAAGCACCCCCAGCAGACTATGATATCATGGTTTGTGTTTGTAGATATTTTGATTTTGGGAAAAAACAGTTATCCACTTTTAAATGAGATTTACCAGTATCTTCCATTGAATAAATTCCCCTCGATTTCTGAAAACGAACCCCATGTTTCAGTTGTGAACCCTAAATTATAAGACTAATTCTTGCCCACTTGAAAATACAGATCCAAATTTCCAACTGGTATCATGTTTTACAAACATACATTGTATGGGATAAATACTTAACCTAAAACAATTCCATTTTGGGCTTTGACAAGTTTTCAGTAAAGTTTTGTAGAGTCAGTCATTATTTTCTTTTCTGCCGTGCTGACAAAGTTGAAGGGGCATACTGTTTCTGCCTTGTCCTTAGTTGGGTGTGTGTGTCTAAAGTATTCTTGTCAGCACGATAACTTGAGAATTAATTTGTGTATGAACGTCTAATTTGGGTTGTGGATTTGTAAATCCAACAAAACCTATTGCATTTTGGTTTGAAAGGTCCAATGTTAAGCCCACAGAGACTAACAAAATTTCAGCCTTGTCTATACAATAACTTGAGGGATCCTTTGTGCAAGAACTTCAAACATTGCTTGTGCAGTGCTTTGGTAATCCCATAAGCCTAGTGCTGTGCTTTGGTAATCCCATCAGCCTAGTGCAGTGCTTTGGTAATCCCATAAGCCTCGTGCAGTGCTTTGGTAATCCCATCAGCCTAGTGCTGTGCTTTGGTAATCCCATAAGCCTAGTGCAGTGCTTTGGTAATCCCATCAGCCTAGTGCAGTGCTTTGGTAATCCCATCAGCCTAGTGCAGTGCTTTGGTAATCCCATCAGCCTAGTGCTGTGCTTTGGTAATCCCATAAGCCTAGTGCAGTGCTTTGGTAATCCCATCAGCCTAGTGCTGTGCTTTGGTAATCCCATCAGCCTCGTGCTGTGCTTTGGTAATCCCATAAGCCTAGTGCAGTGCTTTGGTAATCCCATCAGCCTCGTGCAGTGCTTTGGTAATCCCATCAGCCTAGTGCTGTGCTTTGGTAATCCCATAAGCCTAGTGCAGTGCTTTGGTAATCCCATCAGCCTAGTGCTGTGCTTTGGTAATCCCATCAGCCTCGTGCTGTGCTTTGGTAATCCCATAAGCCTAGTGCAGTGCTTTGGTAATCCCATCAGCCTCGTGCAGTGCTTTGGTAATCCCATCAGCCTAGTGCTGTGCTTTGGTAATCCCATCAGCCTAGTGCAGTGCTTTGGTAATCCCATCAGCCTAGTGCAGTGCTTTGGTAATCCCATCAGCCTAGTGCAGTGCTTTGGTAATCCCATCAGCCTAGTGCAGTCTTTTGGTAATCCCATCAGCCTAGTGCTGTGCTTTGGTAATCCCATAAGCCTAGTGCAGTGCTTTGGTAATCTCATCAGCCTAGTGCAGTGCTTTGGTAATCCCATCAGCCTGGTGCAGTGCTTTGGTAGTCCCATCCGCCTAGTGCAGTGTTTTGGTAATCCCATCAGCCTAGTGCAGTGTTTCGGTAATCCCATCAGCCTAGTGCTGTGCTTTGGTAATCCCATCAGCCTAGTGCTGTGCTTTGGTAATCCCATCAGCCTAGTGCAGTGTTTTGGTAATCCCATCAGCCTCGTGCAGTGTTTTGGTAATCTCATCAGCCTAGTGCAGTGCTTTGGTAATCTCATCAGCCTAGTGCAGTGCTTTGGTAATCTCATCAGCCTAGTGCAGTGCTTTGGTAATCCCATCAGCCTAGTGCAGTGCTTTGGTAATCCCATCAGCCTAGTGCAGTGCTTTGGTAATCTCATCAGCCTAGTGCAGTGTTTTGGTAATCTCATCAGCCTAGTGCAGTGCTTTGGTAATCTCATCAGCCTAGTGCTGTGTTTCAGTAATCCCATAAGGCTTGGCAGGGCATTTGTCTCCATTGTTTTGATTTTGTCTGTGGGGAAGTGCCAGTTGGATTTGCAACTGTGTAATACAGGACACACAAACATGTAAATCAGATTTCCTCACCTCTTTAAAGTCTTGTTTTTTACTCAGGCTTTGAGGCGCTGGTGGCAGCAGACACTCTGGTCCTTTTTAGTCTTGTTTGTGCTACATGTATAAGAACTGTGAATGCATGCTCAGAACAATGCGTATATGCTCTGATCTGACAAAAAGGACAGGTATGGCTGCTGCCACCAGGCTTCTCAGAGTCTGTGTGCCAGCAATTTAAAAAAAAATCATTTTCTCAAAGAAATTTGGATTGCATGTATAAACGCACGACGAAAGGGATTTTAAAAATCATGTCATTTACAATAACATCACAAATCAGTGTCTGAATGTTTGCTACCTTTTTGATTCATATCACACAGTCTCCACAATCAGAAGGAAAATAAACAGAACCAGCAATTTCTCTTCAATTTAAATGGACTTTGCAATGTTAATTGTTACATAATGAACTTCTTAAACATTAGATAACAAAAATAATATTTATCAAGCCCTTTAACCAAAGCTAGTACAAGTTTTCTGTGCTAGTTCGTATTCTTAATCAATAAAGACACTAAAATATTTTAAAGGTACATTTTAATGCCAGGATAGTTAAGGTGTCTCCTTTTTCTATGTACCTGTATTATTCGATGAGTACTGATTGAACACATAGATTTTCTAATGGGAAAATGTTTCCAAAGTTCATTTGTCATTCATGCTTTGTTTTAGGCGTTCAAATTGTTCAGAATCTAGATAAGAAGCATAAGAACAATGCTGATGACAGTTCAGCTCAATTAATAGTGTACATCATTCCGAGTAAAACAATATTCAGGGGTGTGACAATTCAGCGTCTGTTTTCAGCTTCTTTTCTTTTGATGTTGACCCTGAATTTCAGCTTTTTTACACCTGGTCTGCACAAAAATATGGGAACTTGTAACATTTTAGCTTTTTGTTAGCTGGTCACTCATGCCCCTGAATACTGTTGGATTCTATTTCATATCAAAAACTGCTGAGTCATACATGGTCTGTTTTTTTGACGTGACAATCTTGTTTTTCCTACAAGTGGCTGCTAAAATATATGGCTGGCTTTTAGTACAAAAAAAATTCAAAAAGTGTTAAATTCCCATGCAGCTATCACAAAATCAGAAAATAATGCACATACTACTAGTTACTACATGTATCAAAAGAGATTTCTGCAAACTTTTGACGCCCACACAAGTTGTAGTAAAAATGAGAATGGTCTATTTCGAATTGGGCCTGAATTCAGAGGCACGTTCTCACGTTCAGCCGAATGCATAGAGCTATATGGCGACAAATCATGGTAACCGCGAGCGCGCTTCTTATGACGATTTCTCCCCCCAAAATTGGGTCTCTAGACGCATTATTGGAAATGGCCTTCTGTCATTATTAAAAAGTGACCGCTTGTCACAAAGAATCGTTTCACAGGGAATTTAGTGTTACCATCTTTAACAGGGACGGATCCAGTATTTTCCAAAGGGGAGGGCGTGAACTAAAACTGAAATTACGGATTTTGGGTACATTGATGGAGCTGGTTCCTCCCTCTTTTTCCTTCCCCACGTTTCTTATTTGGGGGGGATTGCCCCTGTTTAAGTCAAGTATGCTTTTCCAAAAAATTTCACACGTACATTTTGGATAACTGCAAATGACATGACGGGCTGTCGATCGAATGGGTAATCTTTCTTAGATTGTGAGAAGTAATTATTCCACTGTCGAACTTCAGCACACTTGTAAAAGGCTTAGAGAATTACAGTGTTTTTAATTGGGGAATTAAAGTCCAAGACTTTGACCTCAAAGCAGCAATAAACCAATGGACATGAATAGTTGACATACGTTGTAAGTGAATCGTACGTAATTATACAGTATTTGAATTCAGTGCATACAGAATGATCGAAGCATCACTGATGATAGGTTATACTGCTGATCCTGTGAAGGCCTTGGCTTTGTTGGCGGTAAAGATGTTAGCACTACTTTTTTTTATTAGCGAACGATTTTACGACGTCATGATGCAATTGTGCCAAGGAAATCTGCGGTTACTCTCCTTGTCTTGGGCACTCCGGCAGTACAAGCCCTTTAATGAGAATATTCATCTCAAGTAATACGGCCGGTACCAGAAAAGCAACATAGAACACTATAAGTACCATTCCGATTTTTTTATTTAGTTTAAAGCTGGCTATTCTAATAATAATTAATGTGACAATCACACTTGCCAGTAGCATAGCGCAAATAATGGTCAAACCATCGCTGTATGTTGGAATGGGATGGCCGTGTCGAACTGCAGCAGAGTGTAAAAACCACGGAAGTCCTAATCCCAGTAGAATATCGAAGACATTACTTCCAACAGAATGACAAATAGCCATGTCGCCAAAACCTGTAGTAAATATAAACATGTCCACAAGTTCAGATAACTTCGAAACTACCCAAGGTTTGATCTGTTACTGAATCAGGGCTTAGGACAAGCATATCTGTGATAGAATTTTCTACTTGTGAACCGTTATACACGAGCGTCCTTTTCTCTAGGGTAAATGGATCATTGATGTTTTTAATCAGCCATTCTTTCCCTACCCCAAAAATATCACGGTTGAAGTCTCCCATTTTCTAAAAGCTTTCTTGTAAATATGGCTCAGTTCTGTGCGACTATCATTTGGTCAGGTTATAAAGTTTGCATTTACAATGTGTTATTTGAAATATTCCTTACCGTTCCTTGCTGCGATAACACTAAGGATGGTGTCAGGCATGCTGGAACCTGCGGCTACCAATGTCAGTCCCATGACCGTATCGGGTACATGTAAAGTGTATCCTATACAAGACACAATTGCGTCATTACAGACTCCAGATCTCGGTAATTGGTTTCATGACTGAAATTCAAGTGGTCAAAGCTGAGCAACAGTCTCAAGCTGGACTTTGTCAGTTGTATTTCTTTCGAGGTTGTGCTGATTTATATTCCCAAACTTAACTGCTAACCATCTTGGCTAACAACTTTGAACCCTTTGACAAATATCAACAATGCTCAAAAAAAAAATCTAAGCCCCTACCTATTACTGTGACCATCCATACAAGCAAGTAGGTCGCAGCACCGATCCATGCTAATGCTGCGACAAATGTTACAGGATACCATGTCCTCCATTGTTGAAGGGAACAGTTTGGGATTGTCAAGTAGAAAAGAAGTGACGGTGGGAAAGCAAGAAGCCACACAAGTCGCTTGCAGTATCCATCGGGAATAATAAAAGGGGAGAGTGTGTTGGTCTCAGGTGATTGTTTCCTGTCTTGTTCTGAAGAAACAACATAAAAAACAAAAGAGAAATTTAAACCCTCCCCCAAATAGTTTGTCTCTGGTCAGATTGCCGTTCCGAAATTGTTTCGGCGACGCGGTTTTTTTCCTTCCTCCTTCAGGGTTGGATTGTTCAGACAGAGTGGATTACTATTTTGGTTTTTTGTGTCTTTGTACCTTGGTATCCTCCGTCATTTGCCTTTGTACCCTTTTTCTGTCTTCATTGCTCCCCATTTGCCACTCATCCAAGATGTTTACCAACCTAACTGATCTCCACATCTACTTTTTGCCAGGCCCCCATTTGCCTACATACAGGGTCCGAGGTCTAGAGCAACAGATTTGGACGCAGCCTACGCAGCTGAAAACAAACAACTTCATATCCATAATCTGCTGTCACTGTTCAACATCGAACTCTATATCCAGCAAGAAATGAGACCGAGGCGTACCCCCCAACGTGTCCTGTCGCTATACACCCTCGACTACTGTTACCTAACACATCCCCCAGATGTCTGAAAAGAATTGCTCAGATTCCAGTGAAACAATGACTAACAAAGCGGGGGGGGTTCCCCTGTGTCCTATACTTTTATCTATCGCTCTGAGTAAAAGATGGAGCGGCCCGCAGAAATGTCAAGACAATACGGCCAAAGATGGCGCTGTTGCAACTCTCGCCGAGGACAAAAATCACGACCAGAGATAAAAGACCATTTTTGGCTTCATAACATTTTATGACAAAAATATGAGGTATTTGTGTATAGGCCATTTACTACGAGTATGTCTTGGATTGTGCTGGCGTACTTTTTTTCAGAGTTTACTAAATTAAGAAACAAAAATGCAGAAGAATCGGGAGTGTTGGGTTTGGAAAGCAGAGTGTACCTGCTGGATTGTTGCATGATTTTTCGGATTCATTCTCGGTAACTGCGCTGAACGAGGACGTTTTCCATTTCTGGTCTACAACGATGGGTGTGGTTTCCGCCTCGGACGTTGGCAGAGAAGTACAATCGTCGTCACGTTCATGGTTGTGATGTGTTTGACACAATGATAAACTCTCCATGCGACTTTTGATCGGTGGGTCGAAATAGAGGAAGACAAGATACGCCATGTAGACTAAAATGAGAACCAGAGATTCCCACCTAAAAACAAAAAAAACTTTGTATCATTAAACTATCTTAACTCGCTCCTTGGAGTAATTTTTTTCAGAGACAGAGAGAAACACGAGGAGTGAGCAAGCTGCATTTCTTTCTGGAACAAAATTAGTCGATCAAGGTCATATCAACTTGGTGGTGTACCGTGACGCTTTGCGCTTGCAGTATCTTTTTGACAATAAATTCACTTAGTGCCCTAAAAATAGAGCGCTATTTATTTCGGGTAAAGACCCAGAAGTGATAGCCAAAAGTTTGACCACTGTGAGCGAGAATCATTCAGGAAGTGGCAGATCGGTACCAAACTGTCTCTACACCTTGAGTCTGTCCTTTTTTAAATTTAAGTAAACAGTGTTAATAAATTAAAGTGTTTTGTTAAGTGAAGACTGTTACTCTTTGAATCTTGGTGAAATATCTGGGTTTTAAGCTTGATCAGAGCCGAATTGGTGAACAAAATTTGAATTCTGTTAAATTACTTAAATGGCCAGTGCTAGATTACACTTTCGTTACGAACGTGCTAAATGTTGAAATGAGAGATCTTGAAAAACACTTTCCTATCATACAACGAGAGTGAGATAACGAGTTCAGCGAAGCACCCATGGTCACAATAGTTTGAAAATCTCACGGTTGAAGCTGTCGTTCTGCACAATGCTCATTTTTAATTTATTGGAGTATTGGGTTTTATCCCCATATACCGATAAGACTAACATAACTTGACTGGAGAAAAGAGCTCAACCTTTGCTAATGTAATAATGCGCCATGTAATACGATCCAGTCGTAAATGAGAGATCTTGCAAAGCACTCTGCTCTTAATCTTCATCCTGGTACACTGCATTGCCCATGAAATTAAAAAAAGTCTGCCAATTACTGAAAACAAATTTATTTAGCATAGATTCTTGATCACATATTGGCCTAACAGAATTGGACAAATTGGGCACGCTGAACCTATGTGTTTTACAGCCGAAGATAAGCCATGTATGTCAACATTTTCTTGCAATGACACTCGACTACCTCTCAGTCATGCATTGTCATTCTACCTAGGAACCTCCTTCCACCAATTTTGTACATGTAGTTCCAACAATAAAAGGGCAAAAGTGCAATGCATTTTTTATACCGGAATTCATGAATGAAACTTACTACCTTATAACATCACTTGTCAATTGAAGAGAGCAATGAATCGCCGTCTTTATTTTTAGTCTAATCTTAAACGGTCTGATTGTAATCACCTACCGTATATGCCCTACTTTCTAGTGTAATTCTAATATCTTTATGTATTGTATGTGTTTACTTTTGTATTCTGAAGGACCTAGACGAAAATAAGCCGTGTTTTGAGCAACTTTTCGGTTATCCCTGGCTTTGTAATTTTAATAATGTGTATTTTTGTTGCGTATTTTTGATTTTTTTTGGCAGAGGTAAACAAACCTATAAATGTTTTTACCAATGAACAACGTTATCCCAGATCACTAAGACGAGACCGATGACTGTCAAGACATACCACAGGAAATCTCTTGCAAGGGACCAGTTGGAAAGATATACAACCTGTAAAAATCAAGGTAGGAGACATTCTTTGATAATTGAACTGTTCCATGCTGGGGGCTGAACGACAGCATTGCAGGGACAGTTACACTCGATAATTACATGTGCATATATATTTACGATGCCTTAATATATTTAAGATGCCTTGATTCTTTTGTTCATTTAAAGACCTGAATCTGCTTTAAAGGAATTCCTAAATGTTTGGACTCTCTCGAAAGTTACGTGACAGTCTTGTGGGGCTAACGTTTTGAGATTTTGTCAACATGATGCGATTAAAATTTCTTTGTTTATCTAGTTCCAAAGCCAATACGAAACGAAAAGTTTACATACCTGTCCAGCAAGAAGTCCACACAACCCAATTACACAAAGAATGTTAAATACTGCAGAGCCAATCACAGTCCCAACTCCGATATTTCCTTTCGCAATGAAAACTCCTTTGACACAATGAAATAAAATACAATAACGACTGAATTAAAATATCCATTGCGTCGGGCTGAGATCCCTGTTGTCATTAATGAGAACATATGATTATGGTGTAGCTGATCTGGAAAAAAGTTACTCGTGTGCCCTTTGGCATTTGGACTTTCAGACGTGATAATATATTCACCCAAACCATGGGGAATATTCGAAGAATATTCGTAAATAGTTAATAACTTGGTCCAAACAGTAAACACGAGGCAGTGAAGCACGTATGGTCACAATAGTTTGAAAAACTCACGGTTGAAGCTGTCGTTCTGCACACTTCTCATTTATAATTTATTGGAGTTAAATTGGGTTTTATCCCCATATACCGATGAAACATAACTTGACTGGAGAAAAGAGCTCAATCTTTGCTAAGTAATGCGCCATGTAATACGATCCAGTCGACATTTTAGACCTTGCAATTAACTAAAGATCGACAAAGGATGATGTTGGTTAGAATCCAGTAAGGGTGTGTTATTAACCAGAAAGCTAATTGCATATAAAGGAAAAAAAAGTTGGTTTGCTGTACCGAAAACTGAAGTAAAAAGTTCTGGCGCAGATCCCCCAATTGCCATGAAAGATGCACCTGCTACGTCTTCAGATAATTTTAGATCTGTAAGGAAGAAAAAGGAAAAATGTTGGGTTCTAATTTGTTAGTTTTCAATAAGAGCTCTGTTGCATCTCACAGTACACGTTCAAACACAAATAAAACTTGACATTTATATGTGAGCGACAGTATAAAGGCTAAGTCATGCGGTGTATGTAGTTGAAAGGTAAGAAACTAAAAGGAATTATGCTAATGCCACAACTTGCTATATCAACATGAACACGTTTTAGATTTCAAGTAGTTTCCTGTAAAATAAACCCGCTTTGCCTATTGCAAGCCGTTTTTAGCTATGAACTGTTGCTGTGACGATAGGAGTAAGCCGTGCGTGCGTTTATCAATAAGCGCTTACTGTAATTATGTTGAATGTGTTTACAATTCATTAGTTCTTTTAAAAGTACATGGCTATTTGGACGGGGTAGTGAGAAAACAGTATCGTATGCCTATTTGCCAAATAACATGTACGAAAAATTATGTTGCCCTTATTTTCAAGTGAGCCTGCTACTCTTAGTTTTCATAAAACTTTAAAGAACTTACATAAAATATTTGATATATCTTTCATTCGACTGTTATTTGGCAAACCGCCACACAATACTGTTTCCTGTTTTCTCACTACCCCGTCTAAATAGCCATGTACTTTCATTAATCGATCTTTTTTGTATGTATAAAACTGACATGGCTGAATAAATAAGTTTGCCCTGCATCAGTGAATTATAAATTGTCTTCTTTGTATGACATCTGGATGTTAAATCTCTTTACTCAAATTCCTTAATCCGTCTAATTTCCATGGTTGATTACAGCTTCTGTTTTCATTGCCTGTGGTGTGGACATTAAAAACCTATACGCAAAGCCCGTCCGGATACCGTAATGTTGATGGCACCGGCTTAACATAACATCGGTGGTGGAAGTTTTTGAATAGAGTACAACAATCTATGGAGCGATATTGGTATAAGTTATGCAAATCAGAGTTTGCGGATGATAACGAATTAAAGCAAGATAACTGAAAGAATGAAACATTTACTAAACACCGTACAGCCATGTTTTTCCTTTTTTTTACAGAGTAGTTCTTGCAATAAATTGGAGCATGGCCACAATTTCAATGCCGTCCATATCCGTCACGCAACTTCAAGAAATCTAAGTAAACACCCAGGATCATGTGTGAGTTTCATTGTGAAGTTACAAGACGATTAACCACTATTATCTTCTAATCCCTGCCTGTACTTATAAATCTGTATTTGCTTATTCTAAAACTTTCTGAAAACAGTTCTCTTAAATCAAAGAATAAATTTGAGAATTTTTTTCAAATCAAACTTATTTATAACTTCTAAACTGGGTTTTTACTGCAGGGATTTATCTGGTCGGTATTTGACGTTTATGGTCTGTGGGCCGAACCGATGAATTGTAGTGACGGATACAATCATACCTGCACACAAAATCTCTAGTGATGGCATGAAGTAGTTGTCGCAGACCATCGCAAGGATCCCAAATATGTAGAAGACGGCTGCCAAGTTAATCAGAAAACCTCCATGTCTGAGCACGTCCCAACTCATGATATTGGGTGGGAAATTGTCAATACTAGGCGGTGTACAGTTGACAGGAACCGCTGCTGACAAATTCTTGCCTGTTCAAAACGACAAAAATGCTTTCTTTCAGGCTGATATTTAAAATTGTTTTGTAAATTCCACGAAAGGATCATGACTAAAATTGCTAACATTTGAAACTTGAAAGAAGCGGCATATCTTTATTATGCATAACGTGTAGATTATTTCATAGATTGACACCACACGATAACTTAACATAATTGTCAGTGGTGGAGGACGTGAATTTGGAATCCTAACAACAAGGGGCGTAGACATATAACAGAGATTGAGGGTCTCAACATCCCTAAACGTAGGCCTACACGAGTCAAGACGGAATGAGTCACACTCAAAATGTTTCCCACTAAGTTATTGTTATTAGTATAAGACAACCGAATAGTAAGCAAAATCGTGCTATCCATGACGGTATTAGAGCGCATAAACACGAGTATTCTCGACTGCTTCGACCATTCAGTTCTATATAAACTGTTCATTTGATACTTATCAACGTAGAGTTATGCCCGTTATCATGTGCATTTACCAGCAATTTATTTCTAGGTTTATCAGTCTGTCTTAGGGAATACACAAGATGTACCATGAAATACGTGCGATTTACGTTTATGCATACGGGTCACAAAATAAAGCAAACAAACGAAATATGCTGGTACACTGTGATTGAACAATAGTCAAGGTGTAATTTGAGAGAAAATCTTGCATTATAGTCATAAAATAGAATGGTTTTATTCAGACTATTTCATATCCAAGGGGTGGCGCAGAATCCGCCCTAGGATTTGTTTTATACTTTGGCACGAATATTAAGGCATCTGTGAGGGTTAATCGACTGGACCTGTCCGAACTTCAAGCGGTAATTGGACCTGTCCCAATTTTAACCCAACATGGCGGGTTTTGCTGTCACGGCCATTTCCTTCTTTGCGCCCTCGTGAATGCGTGTCAGCCTGTGTGCATTGAGCACGTCGGTGGGAAACGCCAACTTTACATGAAAAGTAAAGCTGACTTGTTTCAGTAAAGTTGGATTACCACAAAATTGGTGTCAATTATCGTACGTGCAAGACATTACCGGAAAAACCCAGGATTTTGAAGGAAAAGAAACTGTCCCACGACGATTTCAGAGATATTGATGCGTTCTGCGCTCAGGTCTGTTCCTTGGGTTAAGCTACACTGTAGTTGGGGAAGGCAGGAAAAATTGCTTTATTTTTGCCATGATTTACCTTAACCGGGTCATTTTTTCCAGAACCCCGATTGCGAGGTTTTGGCCAATCGGCCATTTTGTAAGAGAAAGGGGGAAGTAGTTTGGTCAACCTGTACTTACAGGATTACAGGTGACTGACCCCTCAAGCCTCTTTGTGTCAGAAGAGGTACACTGTAAAGTCGGATGGGGATCAAGGAGACGGGGAACCCTTAACCTGCACGTATCTTGGGAATAGGCTTGATGGTTCTTTATAGTTTGTTAAACATAAATTATCAAATATCGATACATGTTAG